>NC_142807.1:8630138-8730138 GCF_049724085.1 Artemia sp. Qi Xiang Cuo
GGATATTTCTGTCAGTTTGTAGTTTACGCACTAATATCAATATCAGTAACGAACCCCCCTCCGAAATACCTTGTTCTTGTATGTTAGACTTTTGACTTTTCATCACAATTAAATTAAAGAATAAGCATTTTCAACTAGAAATAAGGAGCATCGTCATCAGATACGCCAGCACTAATAAACGATCTATTTGAAATTCTGCTAACAACATCGATTCTCAAGGTAAAAGTTGGAAAACGGGGCAATCAGGTGTTACAATCCTTTTGTTTTTGCTCAAAATTCGACACAGCAACGACTGTTAAGCTAGTTTATTTTGCACGATATTTCTAAAGCCAATTAAGATGAAGAAATATCTTCAAAGTCAAGGCTATAAGAAAAAAAAAGGTTCTGGACATTTTTGTCAGTTTGTAGTTTACGCACTAATATCAATATCAGTAACGAACCCCCCTCCGAAATACCTTGTTCTTTTATGTTAGAATTTTGACTTTTCATTACAATTAAATTAAAAATAAGCATTTTCAACTAGAAATAAGGATCATTGTCATCAGATACGCCAGCACTAGTAAACGATCCTTTTGAAATCCTGCTAACAACACCGATTCTCAAGGAAAAAGTTGGAAAACGGGGCAATCAGGTGTTACAATCCTTTTGTTTTTGCTCAAAATTCGGGAAAGCAATGACTGTTAGGCTAGTTTATTTTGCATGATATTTCTAAAGCCAATTAAGATGAAGAAATGTCTTCAAAGTCAAGATTTGTAGTTTACGCACTAATATTTAACTATCGCACTAATCAGTAACGAACCCCCCTCCAAAAGACCCTGTTTTTTTATGTTAGACTTTTGACTTTTCATCACAATTAAATTTATAAAAAATCATTTTCAAATAGAAATAAGGAGCATCGTCATCATATACGCCAGCACTAAAGAACGATCCTTTTGAAATTCTGCTAACAACATCGATTCTCAAAGTAAAAGTTGGAAAACGGGGCAATCAGGTGTTACAATCCTTTTGTTTTTGCTCAAAATTCGACAAAGCAATGACTGTTAAGCTAGTTTATTTTGCATGGTATTTCTAAAGCCAATTAAGATGAAGAAATATCTTCAAAGTCAAGGCTATACGAAAAAAAAATTACTGGAGATTTTTTTCAGTTTGTAGTTTACGCATTCATATCAATATCCGAAATGAACGACCCTCTGAAAAACCCTGTTTTTTTATGTTAGACTTTTGACTTTCAATCACAATTAAATTTATAAAATAGCATTTTCAAATAGAAATAAGGAGCATCGTCATCAGATACGCCAGCACTAAAGAACGATCCTTTTGAAATTCTGCTAACAACATCGATTCTCAAAGTAAAAGTTGGAAAACGGGGCAATCAGGTGTTACAATCCTTTTGTTTTTGCTCAAAATTTGACAAAGCAATGACTGTTAGGCTAGTTTATTTTGCTTGATATTTCTAAAGCCAATTAAGATGAAGAAATGTCTTCAAAGTCAAGGCTATAAGAAAAAAAAGTTCTGGATATTTTTGTCAGTTTGTAGTTTACGCACTAATATCAATATCAGTAACGAGCCCTCCTCCGAAATACCTTTTTCTTTTAACTAAGACGAATGGAAATTACCCCGTATATGAAGTGAGCTGCCCCTCCGAAATACCTTGTTCTTTATGTTAGACTTTGACTTTTCACCCCAATTAAATTAAAAAATAAGCATTTTCAACTAGATATAAGCAGCATCGTTAAAAACTAAGACGAATGGAAATTATCTCGTATATGAAGTTAGCTACCCCCTCCGAAATACCTTGTTCTTTATGTTAGACTTCGACTTTTCATTCCCAATTAAATTAAAAATAGGCATTTTCAACTAGAAATAAGGAGCATCGTTAAAAACTAAGACGAATGGAAATTATCCCGTATATGAAGTTAGCTACCCCCTCCAAAATACCTTGTTCTTTATGTTAGACTTTGACTTTTCATTCCCAATTAAATTAAAAAATAAGCATTTTCAACTAGAAATAAGGAGCTTCGTTAAAAACTAAGACGAATGGAAATTATCCCGTATATGAAGTCACCTACCCCCCTCCGAAATACCTTGTTCTTTATGTTAGAATTTTACTTTTCATTCCCAATTAAATTAAAAAATAAGCATTTTCAACTAGAAATAAGGAGCATCGTTAAAAAAACTAAGACGAATGGAAATTACCCCGTATATGAAGTGAGCTGCCCCCCTCCAAAATACCTTGTTCTTTTTATGTTACGCTTTTGACTTTTCACCCTAATTAAATTAAAAAATAAGCATTTTTATTTCATCAGATACGCCAGCATTAGTAAGCGATTCTTTTGAAATTATGCTAATAATATTAATTCTCAAGGTGAAAGTTGGATACCGGGCCAATCAAGTTTTACAATCCTTTTGTTTTTGCTCAAAATTCGGTAAAGCAGTGACTGTTAGGCTATTTTATTTTGCATGATGTTTCTAAATCCAATTAAGATGAAGAAATTTATTCAAAGTCAAGGCTATACGAAAAAAAACGTTCTAGATATTTTTGTCAGTTTGTAGTTTACGCATTCATATCAATATCAGTAACGAACCCCCCTCTAAAAAAACCTGTTTTTCTATGTTATACTTTCGACTTTCGATCACAATTAAATTTATAAAAAATCATTTTCAACTAGAAATAAGGAGCATCGTCATCAGATACGCCAGCACTAAAGAACGATCCTTTTGAAATTCTGCTAACAACATCGATTCTCAAAGTAAAAGTTGGAAAACGGGGCAATCAGGTGTTACAATCCTTTTGTTTTTGCTCAAAATTCGACAAAGCAATGACTTTTAGGCTAGTTTATTTTGCATGATATTTCTAAAGCCAATTAAGATGAAGAAATGTCTTCAAAGTCAAGGCTATAAGAAAAAAAAGTTCTAGATATTTTTGTCAGTTTGTAGTTTACGCACTAATATCAATATCAGTAACGAACCCCCCTCCGAAATACCTTGTTCTTTTATGTTAGACTTTTGACTTTTCATCACAATTAAATCAAAAAATAAGCATTTTCAACTAGAAATAAGGATCATCGTCATCAGATACGCCAGCACTAAAGATCGATCCATTTGAAATTCTGCTAACAACATCGATTCTCAAGGTAAAATTTGGAAAACGGGGCAATCAGGTGTTACAATCCTTTTGTTTTTGCTCAAAATTCGACAAAGCATTGACTTTTAGGCTAGTTTATTTTGCATGATATTTCTAAAGCCAATTAAGATGAAGAAATGTCTTCAAAGTCAAGGCTATAAGAAAAAAAAAGTTCTGGATATTTTTGTCAGTTTGTAGTTTACGCACTAATATCAATATCAGTAACGAACCCCCCTCCGAAATACCTTGTTCTTTTATGTTAGACTTTTGACTGTTCATCACAATTAAATTTAAAAATAAGCATTTTCAACTAGAAATAATGGGCATCGTCATCATATACGCCAGCACTAGTAAACGATCCTTTTGAAATTCTGCTAACAATATCGATTCTAAAGGTAAAAGTTGGAAAACGGGGCAATCAGGTTTTACAATCCTTTTATTTTTGCTCAAAATTCGACAAAGCAATGACTGTTAGGCTAGTTTATTTTGCATAATATTTCTAAAGCCAATTAAGATGAACAAATGTCTTCAAAGTCAAGGATATAAGAAAAAAAAGTTCTGTATATTTTTGTCAATTTGTAGTTTACGCACTAATATCAATATCAGTAACGAACCCCCCTCCAAAATACCTTGTTCTTCTATGTTAAACTTTTGACTTTTCATCACAATTAGATTAAAAAATAATCATTTTCAACTAGAAATAAGGGGCATCGTCATCAGATACGCCAGCACTAATAAACGATCCTTTTGAAATTCTGCTAACAACATCGATTCTCAAAGTAAAAGTTGGAAAACGGGGCAATTAGGTGTTACAATCCTTTTGTTTTTGCTCAAAATTCGACAAAGCAATGACTGTTAGGCTAGTTTATTTTGCATGATATTTCTAAAGCCAATTAAGATGAAGAAATGTATTCAAAGTCAAGGATATAAGAAAAAAAAGTTCTGGATATTTTTGTCAGTTTTTAGTTTACGCACTAATATCAATATCAGTAACGAACCCCCCTCCGAAATACCTTGTTCTTTTATGTTAGACTTTTGACTTTTCATCACAATTAAATTAAAAAATAAGCATTTTCAACTAGAAATAAGGGGCATCGTCATCAGATACGCCAGCACTAATAAACGATCCTTTTGAAATTCTGCTAACAACATCGATTCTCAAAGTAAAAGTTGGAAAACGGGGCAATCAGGTGTTACAATCCTTTTGTTTTTGCTCAAAATTCGACAAAGCAATGACTGTTAAGCTAGTTTATTTTGCATGGTATTTCTAAAGCCAATTAAGATGAACAAATGTCTTCAAAGTCAAGGCTATAAGAAAAAAAAAGTTCTGGATATTTTTGTCAGTTTGTAGTTTACGCACTAATATCAATATCAGTAATAAACCCCCCACCGAAATACCTTGTTTTTTAATGTTAGACTTTTGACTGTTAATCACAATTAAATTAAAAAATTAGCATTTTCAAATAGAAATAATGAGCATCTTCATCATATACGCTATCATTCGAGAATAATACATTTGAAATTCTGCTAACAATATCGATTCTAAAGGTAAAGGTTGGAAAACGGTGCAATCAGGTGATACAATCCTTTTGTTTTTTCTCAAAATTCGAGAAAGCAATGACTGTTAGGCTCGTTTATTTTGCATGATATTTCTGAAGCCAATTAAGATGAAGAAATGTCTTCAAAGTCAAGGCTATAAGAAAAAAAAAAAGTTCTGGATATTTTTGTCAGTTTGTAGTTTACGCACTAATATCAATATCAGTAACGAGCCCTCCTCCGAAATACCTTTTTCTTTTAACTAAGACGAATGGAAATTACCCCGTATATGAAGTGAGCTGCCCCTCCGAAATACCTTGTTCTTTATGTTAGACTTTGACTTTTCACCCCAATTAAATTAAAAAATAAGCATTTTCAACTAGATATAAGCAGCATCGTTAAAAACTAAGACGAATGGAAATTATCTCGTATATGAAGTTAGCTACCCCTCCGAAATACCTTGTTGTTTATGTTAGACTTCGACTTTTCATTCCCAATTAAATTAAAAATAGGCATTTTCAACTAGAAATAAGGAGCATCGTTAAAAACTAAGACGAATGGAAATTATCCCGTATATGAAGTTAGCTAACCCCTCCAAAATAACTTGTTCTTTTTGTTAGAGTTTGACTTTTCATTCCAAATTAAATTAAAAAATAAAATTTCTCAACTAGAAATAAGGAGCATCGTTAAAACTAAGACGAATGGAAATTATCCCGTATATGAAGTTAGCTACCCCCTCCAAAATACCTTGTTCTATATGTTAGAGTTTGACTTTTCATTCCCAATTAAATTAAAAAATAAGCATTTTCAACTAGAAATAATGATCATCGTTAAAAACTAAGACGCATGGAAATTATCCCGTATATGAAGTGAGCTACCCCCCTCCGAAATACCTTGTTCTTTATGTTAGAGTTTTACTTTTCATTCCCAATTAAATTAAAAAATAAGCTTTTTCAACTAGAAATAAGGAGCATCGTTAAAAACTAAGACGAATGGAAATTATCTTCGATTCTGAGCATTTTTGTTTCCCCTCCAAAATTGACCCCCCCTCCCCTGCCCTCAGAAATGGGAGAACGAAGGGCCTCTGAGCCTTCCCCTTGAGGCCGATCCCGTTTATTTTCGATTCTGAGTATTTTTTGTTTTCCTCCAAAATTGACCCCACCCCCTCCCCTGCCCTCAGAAATGGGGAACGAAGGGCCTCTGAGCCTTGCCCTTGAGGCAGATCCCATTTATTTTCGTTTCTGAGTATTTTTTGTTTCCCCTCCAAAATTGACCCCCCCTCCCTTGCCCTCAGAAAAGGGGGAACCAAGAGCCTCGGTGCCTTCCCCTTGAGGCAGATCCCGTTTTTTTTTGATTCTGAGTATTTTGGGTTTTCCCTCCAAAATTGACCCCCCCTCCGCTGCTCTCAGAAATTGGGGAACGAAGGAATGTTAAACTATTTTAAATTGACAACACTGTCCAAACATCACATGTGTATTATACAGTACACAATCACCCCAGTTCCCCCAAAACACTTTTCAGCCATTTCTTGTTAATTTTTTTTATTTCTAAACTATTTTAATTGACAACACATTGAAGTATTTGCAAATACTAAACCCTTTTCTTTTTTTCTCCACCTTAATAGGATCAAATTCGCGAATCCTACACTCCAATTCGCAAATCTCATTACCCCTTTTTAAATGTCAATCAAACAATTCTGATTGTACTGTCCAAACATCAGTTGTGTATTATACAGTACACAATCACCTCATCTCCCCCGAAACACTTTTCAGCCATTTCTAGTTAAAATTTTTTATTTCAAGTAAATCCTTAATAGGATCAAATTCGCGAATCCTACACTCCAATTCGCAAATCTCATTACCCCTTTTTAAATGTCAATCAAACAATTCTGATTGTAGTGTCCAAGTAGTTAATAACAAAGCCTACACACATGTACAAATTATGCTTTCAAAAAACCAGTCTGGTTGAAAAACTTAGAGTTGAAACAAATTTGTTGGGGGAATCATCGTTCATACTGCTAAATTTTTTGCTATGTTTAGGAACAGGATGGGAATTTCCGCTCGTGTGGAATGGTACTAATAGGACATATGCAAATTTCACGTAGTTTCATAACGTGTTTAATCACATTTAGAGATTCCCATAGAATAACAATGGGAGGAACATAGAATAGCATTGTAATTCGTATAGCTTCTATAGAAGTATAAGGCCATGTGAGAGGATACTCACTCTCTTTGAAAATGTGTAGAGCTTCTATAGAATAGCATTGTAATTCGTATAGCTTCTATAGAAGTATAACATAGCACTCTACTGCTGTCATTGATTCATGATAAAGTAAAGATCACCATCTAGTATTTTCTAGGATTAATTTGGAGCTGAAATTTCAAAAGGGTAACTACCTCCCGGGAAGTTATAATGTTGGTAGACTCCAGTATAAAAATTTAAGAGAAACTTTCCAGGAGCAGCTGAATACTAAACATAAGAGTTTAAAATTTGGCAATGTGGAAGATGGTTGGAATAGTTTTAGAAAAAGAATTTGTGAAATTGCTGAAGGTGTCTTATGGAAGAAAGTTAGGACTGCAGCTAAGAATATTAGTGAAAAAGCTTTATATTTAATAGAAAGGAGAAGGGATTTGTACAAGACTTATTTGAGTGATAGATCATATGAAAACAAAAGGAGTGGAGAAAGCATTAAAATATGAACTAAGAAAATAAATAATTTCTGAGACCACTCTGGCTAATCATGATAAAACGAAACAATAGTAAAAAAAGAGAAAAAAACGAGGATAATACAAGCCAGTGAAAAAATGTTGACTAAAATGCAATGTTTCGATCAATACCTCTGCTTTACCGTCCTCAGTGCAAGATAATAACATTAAAATTATTAATAAAAATCCAAGGATACTATAAAAAAATTTCAAACCTTAAAACAAAGCACAACTAAAATTTGAATTTACTTAAATATTAAAAAAAAATCACATTTTGCAACCTAACCTAATCTGTGATGATGTGATGATAACCTTACCAGAAAAACGTTTAGCTTTACAAAATGATCTGTATAAATTAGAAAATTGAATTTCCGTTCAGTACTGTATTTTTCATTCTGTTACCTCTTCATCATTTTATAGAACGGTGCTTGAATCTTTAGATGCGCCGTATTTTAAGATTTGAAATTTTTTATAGTATCCTTGGATTTTTATTAGTAATTTTAATATTATTATTTTGCACTGAGGATAGTAAAGCGGAGGTCTTGACAGAAACATTAGCATTTTAGTCAATATTTTTCACTGGCTTGTATAATCCTCGTTTTTTTCTCTTTTTTTACTATTGTTTCGTTTTATCATGAACTAAGAAGGTGTGAAGTGGAGGCCATGGATAAAATTACCAGGATCTGAAAGACGCAGCTAGACGACGTAATAGTAAATATTGTACCGGGATGTTTATAAATTAAGAGGTAGTAGTCAATCCAGATTTGTCCCAGTTAAAGATAGGAACGAGGCCGCAATTAGTGATAAGGAAAGAGTTAAAGTGGGATGGGCAGAACATTTTGAGAATTTGTTAAACCGAGATAGAGTTGCAGGAAAAGAAATAGAGGAAAATGAAAAACTCTATGATACCTTGGATGTGAAGGAAGATTTGTTTTGTGAGGAAGAATTAGCGACAGTACTAAAAGGATTAAGAAATAATAAGGCTCCAGGTGCTGATAGGGTGGAATATGGTGGCTCTGAGGTTAGAAATAAGTTACTGAAGATTATGAATATGATTTTTGAAAAAGGGGAAGTACCTAACGATTTTAGGAATATCTTAATTAAGCCACTTTATAAGAAAGGTGACAAGACTGAGTGTGGAAGTTATCTAGGCATTAGTCAGGTCTCTATAGGTAGCAAATTACTTAGTAATATGATACTTTTTGACTGAAAGATGCTGTAGACAAAGTTTTGAGAGAAGAACAGTGCGGTTTAAGAAAAGGTAGAGGATGTGTCGACCGAATTTTCAGTCTTAGGTTAATAGTTGAGAAATGCCTGAATTGTCAAACCCCTTTGGTCCTCAGTTTTATAAATTATGAACAAGCGTTCGATGCTGTTGATAAAACAGCTTTAGCAAAGGTCTTATCCTTGTATGGTATACCAGACAAATACATTAAAGTGATTAGTGCTATGTACGAGAATAACACTGCTGCGGTTAAGGTAGGAAATGAGGTTAGCAGTTGGTTTTGTATCAAATAAAGAGTTAAGCAGGGTTGTGTTCTATCTTCCTTTATATGGATTATTTTGATGGGCTTTGCATAAAGGAGCACAGGAAAGGCAATGGGAGACCACGGAATCAAATGGGCAGGAAAATCTCTCCTGGACTTAGATTGTTCTGATGATTTAAGCATCCTAAATGAAAGTGTGAGCAAAATGAATGAACTTTTACAGGTTTTGGGAGTTCAGGGTGCTAGAATAGGTTTGAAAATTAATGTTAAGAAGACTAAGTCACTAAAGCTAGAAATAAGTGAAGATGAAAAGGTGACGTTGGGTGACGAAAAGATTGATCAGGTGGGCAACTTCACTTGCCTTGATAGCGTTATTAGTAAAGACGGTGGGAGCAGTGAAGAGGTCAAAAATAGAATAACCAAGGCTCAGGGTGTTTTTTCACAGTTAAAAAAAAATTGTAAAAAAAGGCTATGAAGCATGGGCGTTCCGAAAAGCCGATGAAGATTTGCTAGATGCTTTCCAGAGAAATTGCCTACGGATTGCTCTGGGTACCCGGCTGATTGACCGTATTTCGAAACAGTAGGCTTTACGAAAAATGTGATTCAATCCCGCTTTCTAGGGCTATAGTCAAAGAAAGGTTGAGATGGCTAGGGCACGTTGTGCGGATGAAGGATGACAGATTGCCGGAGATTGTCCTTTTCGGCCAACCGCTTAGGGCTAAACCGAAATCAGTTTGTCCTCTTCTGGGGTAGGAGGACGCTATAAAGAAAGAGTTAAAGGAAATGGGAACTTCATGGGAGTGTGTAAACGGGAGGCTTTGAATAGATTGGGATGGAGGAGGAGCGTGCGTAGCTGTGTTTGGCTTAGGCGGCTTTGTGTTGCGGTGTGTTGTTACTAGTAGTAGTAGCTCCTTACTTACAGATCGTTACCATGAACTGTTCGATTAGCAGCCAAACCAGTAACACCTGAAGCTACCATATACTAAAATAAAACGAGTTCCACTCCTTTTTAAACAAACTCCCCCAAACAAACCCCATGAAACCAAAATTGTGGCGAAAAAAGAAAGAGAAACTTTTCAAATAATATTTAAAGAGTACTTATGTATTATAGCGACCCCAATCAAGTTTTTGATCTGAGTAGAACCTGTTTATCTTACTCTAATCGGTTATAATTAGCTTTGTCTCAATGAGAAAACTATACGATGCTAGTATATTCTAATTAAGTATTTAATATATAGAGGTAGTTAGGGTAAGTTAGCCCTCAGTTTCTACTGAGGAATTCGTAGAGCTCCTAGCAAAGCAATTGGATGAGCTTGCTAATGTTAATAAACCTTTCTACGTGTGTGTTGATTTTAATCTGGACCTAAATAATGAAAGTGCTCATCCTAAGATTCGTGAATTTTTGAATGTGATGTCTTGTTGCGGTGTGTTTCCCGTGGTGAATATCTATACTTGGGTAACCGCTAATCCTGATTCCCTTATTGATAATTAATTAAATAAAAACTTTTCGAAAAAGAACTTTTTCGAAGAAAACTAAAGGTCATTTTGATAAAGAAGGTGAATCAGTGAGAAGGAGGTATGTTAAACGACATATTCTTCCTTTAAATGGAGTTTCTAAATTTTATTCAGCTTTGTTTTTGTTTAAATATGAGCGTGGATTATTGCCACAATACTTCGGTCAAATGGTCGTGGCTGGATGTAATGTCCACGAATACTCAACCAGAACAGCATCCCAGATAAGATGACTTCAGGCTTCAACACGAAGATCATTCTTCTCTATCCTCCGTCACGTTGGACCAGGGTTTTATAATTGTTTACCAAATGAATTATTAGTTGAAGAAAATACTGCTAGTTTTAGGAGTAGTTTAAAATCTCTGTGTTTTGGAGAGTATAATATTTTTAGCGATTTTCTCTCGAGTGGTTTCTCAGCTGTATTTTTTTTGTGTGGTTTTGAGAGTTTGGTAGCGAGAGAACGGTGATAATTATTTATATATTTTTTTTTTTTATGAGTTGCACAAAGTTGCAGGAGGTTTTGCCTTGCCTTTTTTTTCTCCTGTTGTCTGTCTTTTCCTTCTTATTTAGTATGTTGTTGATAGTGATGTAAATAATAGGGTTTTTTGTAGGGTGTGTAGCCTAAAAAGGTTTGCTTCTAGCAGTTGATTTATTCATATGTTTAATGTAAATAAAACCCTTATTATGTTAAGTTTGGTTAGGTATTTAATATAATCCGTTCTGGCATAATTTTATTAATAAAATCTTATATTTTCATCATATTTTTCTATATTTCGTTAGGATTAGCCTAATTTCACTTCATAAATGAGATCGCAATAATAGATAAGTACCATTTGAAGTATCCAAAAATATCTTTATTTGAAGATTTATTTGACCGCAGAAAAAAGCGTTATTGCCTAATTATTCATTGAAGCGGTCATCTTCAAATTTTATTGCTGAAAAGAGCTAATCTAAAAAGCTATTCATTTGGAGTAAAATATTATAAAAAGGGTATTAGACATGTTTTTACGAGTGTTCTGCAAACATCTGTATGGTGTTAATTACAGTTTGAATTCGCATAGGTGAAAATAATTTTTTTTTCTTCGCGTTTTAGCATAATAATCCTAAACAAAGCATGATAAACATGTGCTTTATTGCTTGAATATGACAATATATTTTTAAATTACTTCCAGCCAACTGGAGAACAATCTATAAAATGTGCATGGTAAGCAATGCTTTATCTAAGGGGTGGGGGGGGGGGTATTTAGTGGGCTTTAACCATCCCCTCGAATATTTTATGACTTGCAAAAACGTAAAAAAATGGTTATAAGCAAATTATTGATATATTTTCAAGTTTTTTTTGTAGCCCCTCCGAAATCCCCCCCCCCAAAAAAACGCGGCTACGGCCTTGATGGTAAATTTCACAAATTGCACAACTTGCTACTAATTACCCTAATTATACTTGAGTTGGTCCAGTGCTTGAAATGCAGACTGTGTCAGAAATTCACATTATTCATAAAATGCATGAAATTTATATATTCACTTCAGAGCCAACAATAAGCTTGTATCAGCTTTAAGTTATTGCTTTCAAGATTTTGACTTCAAGTAAATTGTTGAAAACATAATTCTGATACACATAAATTTTTAAAGGCAAAAATGGAAACTCTACATTAAGGCCGTATCCAGGATTTTGTTCGGGGGGGGGGGGGGAGGTACCAACAAATTTTAAAAACGCATAAAACTTTTACAAATTTTTGTAAAAAGCATTAAGAAATTAAAAACAATTTCGTTATTTTTTTTACAAGTGAGACAAAATTAGTGCGGAAAAGAACAAATCCGCTAGCCCCCCTGGATATGGCCTTGCTGTATATGATTATATGATGAAACCAAAGAGAAACAGAGATTTACTTGCATAAAATGTCGTCACACAAACATTTTTCGATCTTTTTACTGGCTTAATATTTCCCACAAAAGAGTTAATTGAGTTTTCGAAAGTTTTGCCTACTTGTCTTTCCGGACACAGTGGTCCATTGTCTGTCTAGATTTGTCACTCAGCACCATGCAACCTATGAGCAAAACTATCCTACTGCTCGAAAGCTTATTCCGACAAAACGCCATTAACGGTGTTTTAACGTTCCTTAGCATTCCTTTAACGTTCCTTAACGTTCCTTTAACAGCCCTTTTTCGTGAGATGGAAAGGAAACCGGCTTAGCTTTTCATAGTTTATTTATAGCATTCGGAAATAGCGGAAAGCTGCCAGGCCCTTATTCGCAAGAAGACAAATATCGGCTAGATTTGGAAAGCAGATCCAGCCCGCATATGGAAAGTGTTTCTGGCCAGTGGTTTTTAACGCCAAACAATATTTATTATGCTCATGACTTTGACAAAACATTTTATTTTAACTTATCTCTTCGTGCTTCTATCAATTGCTTCCAGATTAACATTTCTGAAACCTTGCAAGATAATAACTAAGACAAATTATTAACAGTGGTTTATAGATGAAAATTGGTTTTGACAATGGAAGTTGGTTAATTTTTAAATGGCTTGCTTTTTCGTTTGTTATTGGCTCCTAGCCGGTGTAATTGTGACAACCCTGTCTTATAAGCCGGCTTCTTTTTCCATTGGTTCTTGGCTACTAGCATTTTTTGCCTTTAAGATACGGCGTTCACCAGAAAAGGCCTCTTTTGGCCATTAGTGAGGCGCTGCCTTCATTATGGCTTTTTCAGGCGAAGTCGACCAAGTAAAATCAGTTTTTGTTCATCGAAAAACATACTTTTCTTTAGAAAGCCACTTCAAATGCGCCTTATTTGGCTTTTGGACCTCAAAAAGTACCAATAGAGACTAAGGCTGTCAGAAAAAGTAAAAACAATAAAATAAAGTTACTTGGCCAAAAAGGCCATAATGAAGACACGGCTTTACAGTATGAACAAACAAGCAGAGTAGCATAATATGTTCTTGGGATAATGTCACTCTCAGGAAAATTACTGATAAGTAGAGTGCTAAGTTATACTTCTATGACTCTATGTTCCTTCCTGTACTATTTGGGTGGATTATATTCCTTGGCACCTTTCCAGAGCATGTACTTATGGATTTGGGTGGATTATGTTCCTTCTTGTGCTATTCTAGGAGCTTATGTTCCTTCTTGTGCTATTCTAGGAGCTTACGTTCCTTCCTATGCTATTCCAGGAGTTTATGTTCCTTCCTATAATAATCCAGGAGCTTATGTTCCCTCCTCTGCTATTCTAAGGGTTTATGTTCCTTCCTATGCTATTCTAAGGGTTTATGTTCCTCCCATGCTATTCTAAGGGTTTATGTTCCTTCCTATGCTATTCTAAGGGTTTATGTTCCCTCCCCATGCTATTCTAAGGGTTTATGTTCCCTCCTATGCTATTCTAAGGGTTTTATGTTCCTTCCTATGCTATTCTATGGGTTTATGTTCCCTCCCATGCTATTCTATAGCGCTATGTTCCTTCCTATGCTATTCTAAGGGTTTATGTTCCCTCCCATGCTATTCTATGGCCTTATATTCCTTCCTGTGTTATTCTATGGGATCTCTGCACGTGATTAAACACGTTTTCAAACTACAAGCTATTTACTTATGTCTCCTTGGTACCTTTCCAAACAAAGTGATGAAAAAAAGAAAAAAAAAACACGTTTTGAAACTACATGCTATTTGCTTGCCTTTCCTTGGTACCTTTCCAAGCGAGCGGGGATTCCCCACTGGTTCCTAAACATTGCAAAAAAGTGAGCAGTATGAGCGGTGATTCCCCACACAAGTTTGTTTCAACTCTATTTTTTTCAACCAGACTGTTTTTTGAGCCAACATCCGTTTTTTAGGGGTCCAATCAGAGACATCGGAGGTTGCTCAATATACGGTATGTTGATCAGTGATTGGTTACAAATAAAAAGAGTGATTTTTTATTCGTCCTTGAGATTTAGTATAAAATACTCATACCTTACAATTAAATTTTCATAATGGTTTAACATACTATGGATAATACATTAAATATTGTTAACTTTGAAGCAATGGATACATGAATTTACAATGTGAGTACAGCTTAGTAAATTTCTTAATTTATTTCCAAATAAAATCATTTTACCATCTCACTAGTAAATTCATATTTCAGGGGGCATAGTCCCCCCCAACGATACAAACTGTACAATATGATGATTACAGTCGCTAGAAAACGTAAAGTACGCTCTTTTTTCTATTATGTAAATAACATCCCTCCTTCTCCACCTCTGTTTACAAGTTTAATTCTTTAGAAATAGTTATTTCATTCAAAATGTCCCTTTTCCTTTGTGAATTTAAGATGTGATCTAAATAGAACCTTTTTACAAGTGGCATGCGCATTATCTGAAATTATTAATAGCACATGTTTATGGATAGCGGCAAAGGTTTTCCTTGACAAATAGAGAAATTGTATTCTGGCCTAATTAGACGAGAGATATTCTATTTTCAAATAGTTTTTTGTAAGAAAATTATGGAAAATAGAATTCATTGGCTCATAGGTGAAAATTAAGTCCAGTTATGGATCGAAAAATAAACTATTTCCGTAAAATCTGAGCTAAAAAGGGGTTTTTTAAAAACGCACGAGGTTACGTGCGCGCACGTAACCTCGTCTAAATTAACCTTAAAAAATGAAATAAAGCTATGTCGACTTTGCATATTTTATTCAACATATCCGACAAAGGATGCTGAAAAAGCATTTATTCACTCTGATATTTAGATTTTGTTATTTATAATTGTTGTAACTGATAAAAGATGTTGATAAAAAATAAATTATTCACTCTGACACTTAGAATTTGTCAATTTGATCCCATATACCCGAGAAAGGGACGCTGATATAGAATTTAATCAATCTGATACTTAGATTTTGTCAATTTCATCCCCATGTACCTGAGAAATGGATGTTGATATATAATTTAATCAATCTGATACTTAGATTTTGCCAATTTTATCCGATGTTTTATCCTATTGTATCCGAGAAAAGGATGCTGATATAGAATTTAGTCACTTTGTAACTTAGATTTTGTTAATTTTATCCGACATATTCGATAAAGTATGTTGTTAAAGCATTTATTCAATCTGAAATTTAGATTTTGTCAATTTCATTTGATGTATATGACAAAGGATGTTGGTAAAAAAAAATTATTCACTCTGACACTTGGATTCTGTCAATTTTATTCGATGTATCTGACAAAAGATATTGATAAATAAAATTTATTCACTCTAACACTTAGATTTTGTCCACTTTTTCCTATGTATCCAAGAAGTGGATGTTGATATAGAATTTAATCACTCTTATACTTAGATTTTGTGAAATTGCTGTATTGACTGTCTAGGAAGCGACTTCAATCGATAAATAATGTTAATAAAGAATTTGTTAAAAATTTTTTCATAATTTCCTGAATTAAATTTCTGTATTGTGTATCCAAGAGGTGAATTCAAGAAAGAGTTTGTTACTTATTTACCTAGTTAATTACTTACTTACCTACTTACTTACAATTTTTTCATAATGACATAGTAACATATATAACAACGGATGTTGATAGAGAATTTATTCATTCTGATTCAATGTTATCCCATGTGTCTGACAATAGATGTATGTAAATTCCTTTTGTTACATCTCCGATGTTTTAATAGTCATTCTAAACGTTTGATATGCTAGCTTACTCTAAAAATAATGAACGCATAACAAGGTAATGCATAGTATATTTTTAATGAGATAATGTTATGTAGAATATTAATACGAAAATATATTATGATACATTAATAATATCAATGATTAACTTTGGACATTTTGAATCTGTTCCATAAAATAGTTTACCATGTTCTCTCTTGATATTGTAGCTATTGTATTCTCTTAGTTTGGAATCAGTAGAATAATCACTATTCCATTTAGAGTCATGCACAATTTTTACTGGTGTCTCATCAATAGGCTCAATATGCTTTTCGTCTTTGGTATTATTTGGTTCATTGACTGTTTGATCAATGGCAGTAACGTTTGCTGGTGCTTTGTTTTTTCATCGATTCATCCTTATATTCCATAGTGATATTTTCTGACAATGCCCTTTTTATTTCTATGGTAATTTCACTGTCTATTATCACAATATTTTTACACAGGTAACAGTTTCGGCAAGTAGACAAGATATGGTTTACAATACTAGTAGAAGAGTAGGCCTTTCTTTTATTGACCTTCCGTTGAATGCTAATACCCGAAAGCTGACGATTAAATGTATCAGTAGGTAATGTGTTACCTGCAACAGTAGCCAGGAATTGTCCTCTATCATCAATGATTATTTTTATGTTGGCATTCTCTTTGAGTGCAATCATCTCTGGAGATCTCAATCTCGCATAACCACCAACATAAGAGTGGAATTTTTTCGGTATTCCAAAAAAATTTAATTCCTTACTGTCATGACAATGCATGCATACATTTCCAACAGTGCTACCACTTGTACTTGTTTCATAGTTTAAATACTTCTCCTTGTTGGCATTCAATGCTACAATAACCTTGTTATGTGAACACACTTTATTAAAATGCTCCATCTTAACTTTTTTTTAAAGATGTGACTTCTGTGTTTATCGTTCCACTGCGTAAGAAATACTGATTTAATACATGCAGTAGACTAGGTGGTGTCAATAACCGGACATAGAATACCAATGGGAAAGCCACATCGTATCTCTGACCAATCATAGAGTACAATTTTTAGAGCCGTAGGCATATTTTGTCATTTTAAGATACGTACAAAAAAAGATAAAAAATAAATAAAGTTGAATAATTTTGAAGTTAAAAAAAATAGTCTGTTCTTATGAAAAAAATATTGAATTAGAACCATCAGTTCTCATCATTATGAGTATCCAAAACTGGACTTAAGTTTCACATTTGAACTAGAGAATTGTATTTTCCAAAATTTTCTTACAAAAAACTAGAGTTTACTGTCAAAAACCCTGATGAGCTCAACTTTTACAGAAATAGTTTTATTTTTCGATCCAAAAATAGACTTAAGTTTCACATTTGAACCAGCGAATTATATTTTCCATAATTTTCTTATAAAAAACTAGAGTTTACGGTCAAAAACCCTTATTAGTTCAGATTTTATAGAAATACTTTATTTGTCGATCCATAACTGGACTAAATTTGCACCTATGAGCATATGAATTGTATTTTCCATAATGTTTTTACAAAAACTAGAGTTTACGGTCGAAAACCCTTTTTAGCTCAGATTTTATAGAAATAGTTTTATTTTTTGATCCAAAAATAGACTTAAGTTTCAGATTTGAACCTGAGAGTTGTATTTTCCATAATTTTCTTACAAAAAACTAGAGTTTACGGTCAAAAACCCTTTTTAGCTCAGATTTTCCTGAAATAGTTTTATTTTTCGATCCAAAAATAGACTTAAGTTTCAGATTTGAACCAGAGAACTGTATTTTCCATAATTTTCTTACAAAAACTAGAGTTTACGGCCAAAAATCCTTATTAGCTTAGATTTTACAGAAATAGTTTATTTTTCGATCCGTAACTGGACTTGATTTTCACCTATGAGCCAATGAATTGTATTTTCAATAATTTTCTTACAAAAAACTAGAGTTTACGGTCAAAAAACCTTTTTTAGTTCAGATTTTACGGAAATAGTTTATTTTTCGATCCAAAAATAGAATTAAGTTTCAGATTTGAACGAGAAAATTGTATTTTCCATAATTTTCTTGAAAAAAACAAGAGTTTACGGCCAAAAACCCTTATTAACTCAGATTTTACAGAAATAGTTTATTTTTCGATCCATAACTGGACTTAATTTTCACCTATGAGCCAACGAATTGTATTTTCCATAATTTTCTTACAAAAACTAGAGTTTACGGCCAAAAACCCTTATTAGCTCAGATTTTACAGAAATAGTTTATTTTTCAATCCATAACTGGACTTAATTTTCACCTATGAGCCAACGAATTGTATTTTCCATAATTGTCTTACAAAAAACTAGAGTTTACGGCCAAAAAGCCATATTAGCTCAGATTTTACAGAAATAGTTTATTTTTCAATCCATAACTGGACTTAATTTTCACCTGTGAGCCAATGAATTGTATTTTCTATAATTTTCTTACAAAAAACTAGAGTTTACGGTGAAAGACACTTATTAGCTAAGTTTTTACGGTAATAGTTTATTTTTCGATCCAAAAATAGAATTCAGTTTCAGATTTGAACCAGAGAATTGTATTTTCCATAATTTTCTTACAAAAAACTAGAGTTTACGGCCAAAAACCCTTATTAGCTCAGATTTTACAGAAATAGTTTATTTTTCGATCCATAACTGGACTTAATTTTCACCTATAAGCCAACGAATCGCATTTTCCATAATTTTCTTACAAAAAACTAGAGTTTATGGCCAAAAACCCTTATTAGCTCAGATTTTACAGAAATAGGTTATTTTTCGATCCATAACTGGACTTAATTTTCACCTATGAGCCAATGAATTGTATTTTCCATAATTTTATTACAAAAAACTATAGTTTACGGTCAAAAACCCTTTTTAGCTCAGATTTTACAGAAATAGTTTATTTTTCGATCCAAAAATAGAATTAAGTTTCAGATTTGAACCAGACAATTGTATTTTCCATAATTTTCTTACAAAACTAGAGTTTACTTCCAAAAACCCTTATTAGCTCAGATTTTACAGAAATAGTTTATTTTTCGATCCATAACTGGACTTAATTTTCACCTATGAGCCAACGAATTGTATTTTCCATAATTTTCTTACAAAAAACTAGAGTTTACGGCCAAAAACCCTTATTACCTCAGATTTTAGAGAAATAGTTTAGTTTTCAATCCATAACTGGACTTAATTTTCACCTATGAGCCAACGAATTGTATTTTCCATAATTTTCTTACAAAAAACTAGAGTTTACGGTCAAAACCCCTTTTTGGCTCAGATTTTACGGAAATAGTTTTATTTTTCGATCCAAAAATAGACTTAAATTTCAAATTTGAAGTAAGAATTGTATTTTCCATTATTTTCTTACAAAAAACTAGAGTTAATGGCCAAAAACCCTTATTAGCTCAGATTTTACAGAAATAGTTTATTTTTGATCCATAACTGGACTTAATTTTCACCTATGAGCCAATGAATTGTATTTTCCATAATTTTCTTACAAAAAACTAGAGTTTACAGTCAAAGACCCTTATTAGCTCAGATTTTACGGAAATAGTTTATTTTTCGTTCCAAAAATAGAATTAAGTTTCAGATTTGAACCAGAGAATTGTAGTTTCCGTAATTTTCTTACAAAAAACTACAGTTTACGGCCAAAAACCCTTATGAGCTCAGATTTTACAGAAACAGTTTATTTTTCGATTCATAACTGGACTTAATTTTCACCTATGAGCCAATGAATTGTATTTTCCATAATTTTCTTACAAAAAACTAGTTGAAAATAGAATATCTCTCGTCTCATTAGGCAAGAATACAATTTCTCTCTTTGTCAAGGAAAACCTTTGCCGCTATCCATAAACATGTGCTATTAATCATTTCAGATAATGCGCATGACACTTTGTTTTGAAACGCTCCTCTTGTAAAAAGGTTCTATTTAGATCACATCTTAAATTCACAAAGGAAAAGGGACATTTTGAATGAAATAACTATTTCTAAAGAATTAAACTTGTAAATGTTGTGAAGTGTATTTTATGGTATTTGAGTGTAGTTGTCGTAGATGCCTTTATTCTCCCCTTATATGGGGTTATAAAAGAGGTAGCGTGCCTTAGGCTATGACCAAACTAATGAGGCGTACCGACTCGGTATGTTCGAGGGCCTAAAGGTAGATCGTAGAGAGGTTGTCTAAAATAAAATACTTTTATTCAATTTACACATAATAATTGCAGATATAGATATTCTACTGGGACTGGCTGTCCCATATAGACCACAACTCTCAGAAACTACAATAATATATAATAAGATACAGGCACTTACAATGATCTGACAAGAATCCAAGGTATTTCTAACAAGATAATAAACGGGCAGAGGTTCGCCCTGCAAGTCAAAAAGTCTTTTTTTTCAATCTCAAAAATCTGAGCATATATAAGAAAAACCAACCACGTCCTTCCGGTTCATTGACGCATTTAGCCAGGAAATTGTTTATTGAACAAGTTTCCTCCAAACTTACACATTCCACGATTTGTATCCTTATTTTAATAAAAAGTAGTATTTTGAAACTTTGTATTTGCGTCTTAATATATTTTTACTAATTTAATAACTAACTAAATTAGAAACCTTTACCACAGTACTACCCATTTAAAGAAAAATTGTCCCAATTCTCAATATTTTACTTTTAAAACCTTATTTTTGTTTACAGCTATTATGCTGCCATCTTTGGGTCATTATGTGCATCTACCCTCAATGGGTTTCCTTAGGGCCATGTTTCTGGTCTAATATAGGCTATGTTGTTTTTTTTGTCGAAGGATTTCAATTTGAAATTCATCCTTGTTTCTGTTTTTCTCTGTCTCTAGGACTGAAAAATACTCTTTTACCCTTCTTCATATGCATCTTCTGTTTTAACTTAACCCCAAGCAGCTTAAACATTATATTAGTGGTTTTTCTTAAATTAGATTTCAAGTTATATTAGAAAAGTTTATGAATTATTTGAGTTTAAATTTAATTCCCATTAATAATTTAATTTATCTGTGTGATGTTGTTGATATACCGTTTATTTTTCGTTTTAGAAATACCTTGGCTGAAATACACATAACATTTTTGATTTTTAAATTTTCACATATTTTTCCAGCACTAAGCATTTTCACATATTTCAATAACATAAGCCATTGGGCTAGTAGCACATTTTCTAGGCCTAAATTAAGTTCTGATTTTATCTCACTTTTTGATGAACTTGTAGTAAAGTCTGTAAGACTGCTATAGTTTCCAAAATATCAGTTGATCAAGTATGGTTTGGCTTCTGATGGTATGAGATGATAGTATCAGGATACATTTGAAGTGGCTTCAAAATTTGTTATTTTCCAAAAATGTGTCAAAATATGATTGAAAGAAAAATGGATCCGAAAGGATGCTACGAAAAATTTGATTTCCAAAAAAAAGCTAAGGCTGTATCTAAAATAAATATTCACATTAGTATACACATAAAGCATAATTTGTTACTTATATATAGTAAAAGAAACACTCAAAATTTGTATATATTACTGCATTCTTTTTTAACAAAAGTTAATTACTTATTACTTTTAATTACTTTCTCCTCTTTTTAATTACTCCAAAAATAATATCCCGCTTAAATCGAAACATTATGTTTCTTGCTGGATTATTCTTTCAAACTTAATACTTAACGGATTATTTCACAATAAAAAGTATTTATACGTTGACTCGAAGTTAAACCTTTACATATACATTAAATTACTAGTTAAAACTTAAAGTAAGTTAAAACAAAGCATATATATACAAGCAATGTGTAATAACTTACACACGTATTGTTTTTATTAGCAAAACTAGATAGGATATTTAACTACTGGTTAAAACTTAAAGCATTTAAAAAAAATAATACACGGTATAGATTAGCATTGGAATTAATTCCAATTATTGTTTTGTTAATTGCTTATGATGTATTAATGTAGAATACTTCTTGAATGATATAAAACTAAAAAACACAAATACTCAACATTTAATTCACTATATTTACATGGATAGTTTAGGTTATATATATATATATATATATATATATATATATATATATATATATATATATATATATATATATATATATATATATATATATATATATATATATATATATATATATAAATATATATATATATATAAATATATATAATATATATAATATATATATATATATATATATATATATATATATATATATATATATATATATATATATATATATATATATATATATATATATATATATATATATATATATATATATATATATATATATATATATATATATATATATATATATATATATATATATATATATATATATATATATATATATATATATATATATATATATATATATATATATATATATATATATATATTAACCAAAGTTATGCTGATACTTAATTGTTAAAAAAAAATTATAATTATGTACCCTAATAATTTAATTAATCACTGCTATATTTTTTTCTTTTTACAACTTTTAATTAAGTCCGTCAAGACTTTTATATGATAAGTCCTAACTGCAATTAAAATATTTACAAAACAAAAACAACTCCAACAAATAGATTTATGCACTATAACTGATAACTGTGATTAGCCTCTATATAAGGGCTTGGCAATAGTTCATATAAATTGACTTTGCTCAAACTTTTCAGACTTTTGAGCTTTCTAATTCTTTTCGAATTTTTGGTACTTGAGACAATTTTATGACGTTTTTGTTTGTAATCTCTTTTTTTCAGCTTTAATGTCCTTTTGGTATAAGGCTCCATTTACAGTTTAGATCTGATAAGTTAAAAAATTTTGCTGTTCACCTTATACCTGTTATGCCATTATCAAATGACTTTGCCTGTACTCTGAAGGTTTGCTTACCAGGACTGCCTTCTGGTAGCTGCTTATAATGTTTCCAGGTACTCTTGTCATGGGCTACAGCTAAAAGGACTATTATGAACCTGCACACACAATAATTAATTATTTAATAATTTGTGGCCACAATTTTCTCTTGGGCTATTCTTTTTCAGAAAAAGTGGCCCTTCTGCAGAAAATACCTGGCCTTCATGGCACACAGTAATTCAGTTTTTGATATGTAAGTGACAATGACTATTAACTTCTCCACTTTTAGTGGCCTTGTCTTAGGTTTCAACTTCAAATTAAGTCCTTATGGATATTATGTGCCTTTCTTTTAATTTTTCATGCCATGTTAGTCATTTTTCTGAAAATGACTTCCACATAAGAGAGCCAAATTTCTTTTCTTGACTACACTCTTCAATATTTCTATTAATCTCGGCCCGCGTTAACCAATGTAACGGTGGCTCCGTAGTATTAATGCTACTTATTTGTACTTATTTAGTACAATTTTCATACTAGTTTCGTTCGGCAAGTTCAATAAGTGCGTATAACAAAGTTTAGCTGACTTCATTCAGTTTATTTTCCTTAAAATTTCGTCTGGCTATATTTTTAACTTGAACCCTTCTCCCTTTTTTTACTTCAATGAAGCCTAAGGGTTTTTTTAAATTTTTTATTCCGTTTTTTTTTCATTAAGGTAGGTATTTTCTAATCCTGTCTTTACATGTTTCATGTTTTATTCAATATCTTTTAATAGTCTTTATGCTTATTGATCTTACATGTTCAATTTCATCATCCTCTTATGTTTAAGGGGTGGGGGTGTCTATTGTTGAAATTTGTATTTTTTCAAATTATTTAAATTTCTTCTTCCGAAAGTGTTTGTGTTACAAAAGTACTGTATTTTTTCAGCTGATTTTTAGAACACTTTTAATTAAGTTTTGCCCCGCGTTTGCTAGTTCTCATTTCTTCATAAAAATGTAAGTTTTTACGATATCCTGATTGCCAATTTTATCCTAGCTTTAATTACTATTTTATTTGCGAAAGAAAGAGAGACTATAATTCCCTTGGCAAGGCTACATAGCTTTGAATGTGATTTCCACTATCTGTGGTTTATTGATAAGCTTAAATCTTGGAATGTTGTATGAATGAATTTCTGTTCATTACTGCAAGTTCTTTTGTTGTGTAATGTTATATTTTATTTTCAAAAAAAAAGTGGATACGTTTAGTTTCTGTTAGGGTTCGACGGCTTGGGATTTGGGTGTTTGGATTGGCACAGGTGAAAGCCAATTGTTTAAACTAGGGATCACCTGTGCCAATTCGTTTTCTCAGATCCAATACATCGCTAGAGTTTAAATTATTACCTTGAACTACTGTGGTTTGCTTGTGACGATGAGGTTTAGTTTTTGGCTTATTTTTAATAGATTTTGTCCTTGGCTTTTACCACCTGGTAAGTTTTTTTAGGTTATAATTTATTTTTATATCGCTTTTCGTTTCCTTTACCTAGCACTCTTTTTGCTTTCTAAGCTTATTGTAAGTTTTGCTTAAAACTTTATAGCGCTTCTTTAAAAATTTTTTTCTTTTTACCATTTGTAACTAATAAAAAAATATTATCTTAGACTATAACTAATTATAATAAGATTACAGCTAGTTTGTACATGTAGTGCACTTAATGTAAACTCTTGCTGTTTTCCTATTAATATTATTTTTAAATTTCTTCAATAGCATTTTTTTTACTGGCGATATATATTTGAAGGAAAATTTGATGTTATTTACATACCGATTGAAAAGAAAATATAGATATTTCTTTAGAGGCTTATTAATCGTTTTATTTTTATTTATTATTTTTTTTTCGTTGCAATCGTTTTATTCAAATATTAATCTGCTGGGGACTACGCTTGTTCTGCCTTTCTCCGTTTCCTGGTCCGAGTTTTGGACCCCAAATGTTTGCTTTTCTTCTTTATAATATTTGCAAGTTTTTGCGTGGTCTCTATAGTGTGGTTTACAAGGCTCTGAATTTGAGCGCGGTATTGTTGCCTCGTCAAATATCTTTAATTTTTGTTTCTCCTGATTTTTGGAGAGCTACTTGTGTGCTCTCCAAAGTGTGCTCTAAAAGTGTTTTAGCTACTTGTGCTGCTGACAAAGGAACTTGTTGCTGCCTCTCTGGTTTCTTTACTTTTCTCCATAGTTTCTCTCTTAAGGAGGATTTTCTTGTCGATGGCCCAGGTTTGGTGATATCGGTTTCTGTAGAAGAATTATCAGAGTCACATTCTGTTAGCTCGCGTCTGGTAGATGGCGTTTGTTCCAAAAGCCGTTTTCGCGTTAAGACTGTAGGTAAGTCTAATGTATAAAAATCAGATAATTCATTGGTTCCTTCCAATTTTTCTTCTTCTGTGGATTTTTCCCTTGGTTTATCACATTTTAAACCCTTATGTTGTGTTTGATTTTCTTCATCGCTAGTATCCGATGAGCATCGAATATTTCCCTTTTTCTCTTGTTTGTTGTGTAGAGTTTGTAGCCAAGACTCGGCTATATGCTCCTTCCACTCCTCCCAACTTTTGTGGTCATTAAAAGGGTCATAAAATTCATATGGTCTTCTGATATATACTGGTGAAACTGTTTGCTCTATTTCTTCGTCTGAAAGAATAGGCTCTGTTTTCCACGATTTTGAAAAACATCCCTTTTTCATTCTATTACGGTGCACTATTCCTTCCTTTTCCTTATACTGATGCTTTAGAACATATGTTAAGTTATTTGGTAGAATTTTTATAATTCTGTAGGGCCCATCCCAATTCGGTTTTAACTTTTTTGTTCCTTCCAGGTTAGTCTTGTACACATAAACCAAGTCTCCTAAACGGTAATCTGTTTTATTTTTGCTTGTTCGGTCATATTTTTCTTTTTGTTCTGTTTTCGCATCTTCCAGATTGTCTTTCAGTTGTTCCATAGCTTTTTTCATTCGCATCACCATTTCTTGCTTATATTGGTTTAAGTTGTAATATATTCTATCATTTTGTATTTCCTCTAAACAAATTCTGGGATATCTTATGTGTTGCAAAAAAATGGCGTTTCTTTTAAGGGACGTGAAAAAGCCGCACTTTTCGCTAAGATAAGAAATTGTAAATGTTCATCTCGATTGAATGTGTTTTTTTTTTCATGTATTCCCATCAAGTAAGCTAAGTCTCTATGTTTGTGTTCAATCTTTTTATTTGCCGTGGCTATGTCCACTAGGTGACACCATTGTCTAACTTCTAGATATTCTGTAATATTGTCTAATAATTTGGCTCTAAACCATGGCCCATTGTCGCTAAGTAAGACTCTAGGAATAATTCCGTGTTCCAGAAATAGGCGATTGACCAAAACTTTCGCAATGGTTTTTGTCTTTTCATCTTTAATTGGAAAAGCGTATAAATATGAGTTAAAATGATCGACTACTGTTAGTACACACCTGTTTCCTTTCCTGGAAACTGGTAAACTTTCTCCTGTTCCCCAAATGTCTATTGACATTAATTCTCCTACCCCTGAAGGGGTGGGGTAGAGACCTAATTAAGTCCTAGGGGTCTTTGGTGGCGACTTTTGTTTGGCACAATCTTGGCTGCTTTGTATGAAAGCTTTTACTTTAGAGTACATTTTTGGAAAATAAAAATTTCCTTTCAACCTCCCCATAGTTTCCTGGTGGCTTCCCTCTGCAGCCACCAGTTGTTGTGAAGTGTATTTTGTGGTATTTGGGTGTAGTTGTCGCAGATGCCTTTATTATCCCTTTATAGGGGAGATAAACTCTGGCCCTAAAGTAATTTAACTTTGGTAGCGTGCCTTAGGCTATGACCGAACTAATGAGGCGTACTGACTGGGTATGTTCGAGGGGCCAAAGGTAGATCGTAGAAAGGTGTCTAAAATACAATACTTTTATTGAATTTACACATAATATTTACAGATAAAGATATTCTACTGGGACTGGCTGTCCCAAGTAGACCACAAGTCTCAGAAACTACAATAATATATAATAAGATACAGACACTTACAATGATCCGACAAGATTCCAAGGTATTTCTAACAAGATAATAAACGGGCAGAGGTTCGCCCTGCAAGTCAAAAAGTCTGTTTTTTTCAGTCCCAAAAATCTGAGCATATATAAGAAAAAACAACCACGTCCTTCCGGTTCATTGACGCATTTAGCCAGGAAATTGGTTATTGAGCAAGTTCCCTCTAATCTTACACATTCCACGATCTGTATCTTTATCTTAATAAAAAGTGGTATTTTGAAACTTTTTACTTGTGTCTTAATATATTTTTACTAAATTAATAATTAACTAAATTAGAAAGCTTTACCACATAAACAGAGGCGGAGGAGGAGGGATGTTATTTACATAATAGAAAAAAGAGCGTACTTTACGTTTTATGGCGACTGTAATCATCATATTGTACAGTTTGTATTGTTGGAGGGAGGACTATGCCCCCTGAAATTTGAATTTACTAGTGGGATGGTAAAACGATTTTATTTGGAAATAAATTAAGAAATTTACTAAGCTGTACTCACATTGTAAATTGATGTATCCATTGCTTCAAAGCTAATAATATTTAATGTAGTATCCATAGTATGCTAAACCGTTATGAAAATTTAATTGTAAGGTATGACTATTTTATACAAAATCTCAAGGACCAATAAAAAATCAATCCTTTTATTTGTAACCAATCACTGATCAACTTACCGTAAATTGAGCAACCGCCGAAGTCTCTGATTGGACCCCTAAAAAACGGATATTGGCTCCAAAAACAGTCTGGTTGAAAAACTTGGAGTTGAAACAAACTTGTGTGGGGAATCCCCGCTCATACTGCTCGCTTTTTGTGCAATGTTTAGGAACCAGTGGGGAATCCCCGCTCGCTTGGAAAGGTACCAAGGAAAGACAAGCAAATAGCATGTAGTTTCAAAACGTGTTTTTTTATCACTTTGTTTGGAAAGGTACCAAAGGGACATAAGCAAATAGCATGTAGTTTCAAAACGTGTTTAATCGCGTGTAGTGGTTCCATAGAATAACACAGGAAGGAATAGAAGGCAATAGAATAGCATGGGAAGGAACAAAAACCCTTAGAATAGTATAGGAAGGAGCATATCACTTTAGAATAGCATGGGAGGGACCATAAGCCCATAGAAAAGGATGGGAAGGAACATTAAACCCTTAGAATAGCATAGGAGGGAACATAAACCCTCAGAATAGCATGGGGAGGGAACATAAACCCTTAGAATAGCATAGGAAGGAACATAAACCCTTAGAATAGCATGGGAGGAACATAAACCCTTAGAGTAGCACAGGAAGGAACATAAACCCTTAGAATAGCAGAGGAGGGAACATAAGCTCCTGGAATAGCATAGGAAGGAACATAAACTCCTGGAATAGCATATGAAGGAACATAAGCTCCTAGAATAGCACAAGAAGGACTAATAGCTCCTAGAATAGCACAAGAAGGAACATAATCCATCCAAATCCATAGGTACATGTTCTGGAAAGGTGCCAAGGAACATAATCCACCCAAATAGTACAGGAAGGAACATAATCCACCCAAATAGCACAGGAAGGAACATAGAGTCATAGAAGTATAACTTAGCACTCTACTCTGATATGAATCAGGAATGAAATTAAATTTTATGTTGTTAAGCCACAAAGGGTCGTACAGAGTTTCGACATAAATCGTTCTTAAGGGGGGAGGGGGCAATGGCGACTTTTTCATTTATATTCTTTTTTTCTTATTTATCTCAATAACTATCATCGAATGAGTAGTATCCCCTGACTGCTTTCATCAACACCCATACAAGATTCCCATAGGACTCCTGTGACGTGCCATGGATTCTGCAACAGCTGGGGATTCTCTTGACGCCATGGAAGACACAACCCTGTTTTAAAATGACCATGGTTAGTTAAATCACTAGAGGAAACTAAGAGATGTAGGTGTTAGGGAATCTTTACATGTGGCTGCTATGTAATAGAGGACGACGCAACCTTGTGTGAGTCAAGAGGTGTTAAATCTCAGGGAATTTTAACCTACATAATTGGAGTTGAGGGTAAAGAGTGACTTAGTGGATTTTTTGGAAATAACTTGATGGCAGCGCAAATCTTACATAAAGAAAGCCCACATCTTAAGTAATGATAGCGCACACATCACTGTCACATATTACTTTTTTAGATTTCACTTTTGTCGAGACGTTCAAAGGGTTTTTTTCTTTCAAGACGTTTTTTCCAAGGCGTTTATTTTTTTTTCTCTTTTTTCTTTTAAGCTTTTTTGTTTAATACTTATTTAAGGGGGAATGTTTATGGATGAAGAATCTAACACGTAAACTGTCCCTGGGGGACCCTCCTCGCTTTTAACTGAAGAGGACACGTACGCAGGTTGTTACATAATACTTTATTTTTCTTTTAGTGCATTTTTCTCAAAGGGTCATTATATTCTAATAATTTTTGTCATCATTTGGAGTCGAAAGATCAATTTCCATCCAATAGAACAAATCCCTAGACGCCAGAACCAGTAGGCTATTACCAATATTCTGTTCTGGCTAATACATTCCAGAAATAGCCTATTGCATGTGAGGAGAATTCCCATGTTTCGCTTTCTAGAATGACGGCTATATGTTTCCTACACCTGTGATAATTGACGTGAAGGGGAAAAAGTCTATTTTTAGAAATTATTGTTTCCAAGGCAAATTTGTAATTGGAAAAAATCAGAAAATAGGTTCTATGTATGCGATGTAATCGTCAAACTATATATTCCCATTCTTTTAAGTTTTTTAGAAGCGTTATAATCATTTTAAGTTTCTGCTTACTTGGCAAATGTGTAAATAGAGAAATTCTAAAAATATGATTAAAAATGAAGAATTTATCCTCTCTATCACCTAGTTAAGGCTTTGTTTTGCAATAATGGACCATTTTTCTAAGAAAGACACAAAAATAGAAAAATAAGTTAAATGTTCCTTAATTACCTATGCAATACCACTAAAAATGAATAATTTATCTTCTCTTTCAGCTAGATAAGGCTAAAATTTGCAATAATGGACTATTTTCCTAAAAAAACATAACATCAACTCCACCACCCTGGAATTGTCTGCTAGGACCCCCATCTTGATTTAATTTACGTATGTCTTTTGTTTATATTTTATCCTATGTCAGGTTTTTTCACCTTTTGTTTTTCCCATTTGCATAGTCTTGCCTCAAAAACGCTGCATTTTCAGAATATCTCTAATTACACATTTGCCTTGCAAGAAGTAACTTAAAATAATTATGATGCTTCTAAAAAAAAGAATACAAATATATAGTTTGACGATTGCTTCGCATACATAGATTTGATTTTCAGAATTTCTCTAATTACACATTTGCCTTGGAAACAAAAATTTCTAGAAATAGATTTTCCCCTCTGCACGTCTATTATCATATGTGTAGGAAACATATAATAGTCATTCTAGTAAGCGAAACGTGGGAATTTTCCTCGCATGCAATAGGCTGTTTCTAGAATGTATTAACCAGAACAGAATATTGGAAATAGCCTGCTGGTCCTGGCGTCTGGGGCGTTGTTCTTTTGAATGAGAATTGATTGTTTGAGTCCTAATTAGGACAAAAAAAAGATCCTTCGATTCCTCATTAAAACAAGAATTAAAGAATTAAGCATTGAAAGAAAAACAGAAAAAAACACCTTGGAAAAAAACGTCTTGAAAGAAAAAACGCTTTGAACCTCTCGACAAAAATGAAATCTAAAAAAATTATTGTGTGACAGTGATGTGTGCGCTGTCATTACTTAAGATGTAAGCTTTCTTTACGTAAGATGAGCGCTGCTATTAAGTTATTTCCGATTAATCCACTATGTCACTCATTATCCCCATCTCCAATTAGGTAGGTTAAAACTCCCTATGGTTCAACTCCTGTTTACTCAGACAAGATTGTGTCATCCTCTATTACATAGCAACCGAATTTAAACATTCCGTAACACCTACATCTCTTAGTTTCCCCCTATGAGTTAACTAACACCTGGTCATTTTAAAACAGCGGTGTGTCTTCCATTGTGTCACGGGAATTCCCGGGTGTTGCAGAATCCAGGGCATGCCACAGAAATCCTATGGGAATCTTGTATGGGTATTGTGGAAAGCGGTGAGGGGATATTGCTCGAATTGGCTTCTATCCGTCAGTCCGCCCTTTATGCATTACTACACCCTTCATCCGATCGCCAAGAAACTTTAAGAAGCTGCTCAGTTACCTACATTCTTTCAAAGGATTTAGTTATACTCCCCCCCCCCCTATGCCCTTGTAATACTTTTCTCGCTGATGAAGTTAGAGACCTCTCCACAAAAATAATTGGCAGCTTTTAAATATTTCACATTTTCTGGATATTTAATTAACGGGTTAATTAGTGATGAATTCTTTCATCTAACACACTTTCTCAATTATAAAAATCCTTTTTGAGTAAACTCTCTTAATTTGGTATTTTACAGTGCTTTCCAAATTTAAAAATACCATCGATATTTTCAATGTAAGGAAAATTTTCTGCGGGAGGGAATTGTCAGGGAGGATTCCACAGGGATGGGATTTTCAATATTAAAATGAATTTCATTTACATATTTTTTTCCGACTCTTTGTATATGTAATCAAAATAAATTAATAAGCTAATTTATATATATATATATATATATATATATATATATATATATATATATATATATATATATATATATATATATATATATATATATATATATATATATATATATATATATATATATATATATATATATATATATATATATATATATATATATATATATACTGTAGAAGACAACTATATTCAATCTTTAAACTCTATTAAGGAAAGCATGATATCTAAAAAAATTTGATGTTCGGTTTTACCAATTTACTGCTTTATCATATTTTTCGCTTTATTGACTCAATTTCCCAACAAAGGGGTAAAATTGTTGGGGTGAATTTTCCTCGGGGGTATTTTTTAGAGAATAAATTTTTCCCACGGAAAAATTCCAGAAGGGGAATGGTCCACGGGAGGAATTTTTTGGAAAAATATTTCAACCAAATTTAGTTTAAAAAATGCGACTGTTATTAACACGCATGGAGAAGGGGGGATTTTCTGCGTGGAAGAATTCTCCGGGGGGAATATTTTGCGGAAAAATTCCTTTCTTTAAAGATCGCAGCAACGCGCGACGGGTAAGCTAATATTATAGCATTCATATAATATTGTAAGCAAATTTATATCATGCTGTGTCGCAAATAAATTGTTAAAAAATTATCATTTTATCTCTCCACAATGAACAACTCCTTGGAATTAGGCTAGTCGCTGTTGTACTTGGAAATAAATAAAGATTGACATACAAAAAAGAAACAAACATAAATCAGTTTCCGGCTTTCAGTTTAAGAAAATATCATGACATCTTCACAACTCATGTTGGAATATTTATTCGATCTTTCAGTTCGATGGAAACCCATTAGATCTTTTTCTTCACCAAGGAGGGGTTTCAAATCGAAACGAAGCCCAGATAAAGTGATCACCTGACCTTGCTTAGAGACCGATCAGACATTTATATGCTCAGCCAGTCAGACGTTTATATGTCTACATGGCAAACGTTCAAAAAGGTTTATGCATGGTGGCGCAAAGAATAAAACTTATTGTACCAGTCCATCAAACGTTTGTTAAATCAGAGTAAACGGGCGTAAATACAGGCGTAATAAAGTATTCATACAATTAGCCTTCAGCCAAAAAAATAGTCTTTCTGGTCCAAACTTCCAAACAAGGCCATATCCAGGATTTTTGTTGGGGGGAAGGGTTAAAAAAAACTTGAAAGACGCACCAGAAATCTGTTTATTTGCATTATTTTTTACTTTTTTAAGAGTCTGGCAAAAATTACTTGGGGGGGGGCTCAGGGGCGGGGGATAATAATCTCTGGGTTAGAAATTGGCCTAATATACAACCGTATCGATAAAATACGGCCTTTTTTGGTCAGATGGACATAAGCCCTAAACTAAATTAGACAAAGATGTTGAAAGGGAATAAAAGAATAATAATAATCTGTATATTCGGGTGACTTTTCCAAATCGAAGTTCGTTTTTGTCTTTGACAAGCAAACGAAACAAGAATCTAACCCTTCTTAGCGCGTGATTATATAATGTCTTCAAAACAGAGGCATTATTTGAAGGGGGGATGGGCCAATTTTCCTAGATTTCAAATCTCTAAAAATACTGGGCTCAACATTATAAGCGACAACATCCCGCTATAAAAGTCTACTCAAGGCCATAGGGTATATTTTAAAACAAATTCAAAACTTTAAAACAAGTTAAATTGAATGTCTAGTCTGTGGATTAAAATTGGGACGGACAGAAGGAACGATTGTTTGAGAGAAGATACGCTGAAGGGGATTTTTTCCAAACAAAATGCTATGATTTGATGAACTTAACGCGCAAACACCTCAAACATGTTCTCCAATGACGCAAATGCGCCCCATCTTATTTTACAGCCGTTGCGTTTCAGAAATCTAACTGCACTTCCACGTAATTCATGTGATAGGTTTGGAGATGATGAGTGGGTTCCTAGTTCGGAATCCATAAACATAATTTTTTTTTTTTTTTTGAGGATCTGGAGATCAGGGGCGAATCCAGGATTTTTTTTTAGAGGGGGGGGGGGCAAAATAGATTGATAAAAAAATTGGGGGGGGGGGTGTGCAAAATAGGTTGTTCCGATAAACTTGCGTTAGGAGCAAGTTTAATTAACGCAAACTTTAGTTAATTAAGTGAATTACACTACTTTAGACTACGCTAAGGGGGGAAGGGCGCAGGCCCCCTCGCCCCCCTATGGATCCGCCACTGCTGGAGATCAAAGATTAAATTTGGAGTCGGCAAAGTTGAATTATTCATAAATTTCATAGCCTTCAGCTGCAGAGCTGAACCAATATATTTGAGCACGTGACGCAGAGCTGAACCAATATATTTAAGCACGTGACGCAGAGCTGAACCAATATATTTAAGCACGTGACCCAGAGCTGAGCCAACATATTTAAGCAAAATATACAAACTTTGATATAATCACAGGGGAAAGAGCAATTGTAGGTGAAAAATTCCATATCTCAAAATTAGTTTGTGCTTGCATATGCTAGGTCTTTCCCTAATGGTGTCTGAAAGACCTAATGGTGTGGGATGAAGTCGTAAGGAAGGATTTAGTAGAACTTGGAACTTCTTGAGAAGGAAACATTCTGCGTATTTTTCTTCACATTCACTGAATGATTGGTAGCCTACCCCGTTTTAATTCAACAGTATTTAAGTGATTTGTGTTTACTGCGTGTATCTATTGCAGAGATCTATTTTATTTTTTGGGGGTTTATTTATGTGTGAATATGTTGATGTTGTATGCGTGAATTTGCTTTTGCTTTGTTTGATTTTGTCATTGAATTTGCTTCGTTTTGATTTTGCTCATAGTCTTATTTTGTCCTTGATTTATTTATAATTGGCGTTCTTATTTCATTTTTAATGGTTTTGTCGATATTTGTCTTATACTATAGTTTTCTTTTCTTTATTTGTTTTGTTTCATATTTTACTCCGTCCTTTTGAAGTTTCTGTAGACGGGTTTTCAATAATTAAATAAAGAGGGACGCTTTGAATAGATTGAGATAAAGGAGGAGGGTGCGTATCTGAGTTGACTTTAGGCGACTTGGTGCTGCAGCGTGTTAGGTTAGGTGTTGTGTTATTAATAGTAGACTACAGTATAGTAGGCTATAGTAGACTATAGTAGGCTACAGCTTAAAAACAAAGACAATCTGATAGTAGTATTTTTTTTTAGTAGTAATAGTAATTTATAAAAAAAGAGACAAAATCAATCGGTAGCACACCAAAAGCGTAACTTGCGAGGGTGTGCAACTAACAAAAAAAATAGAAGAAGAAAATTAAAAAAACAAACAATAAAACTACAAGTATAATCTATTATAAGCAGATGGATGAAACCGTGTAGCCTATCGAAAAAAAACATACATAAATAATTACAATTATTCGCCTAGAAACTCTAAAAACTGTGGTTACAGCCTGCTTGTTTTAAGCTGCTCAAGGTGTGGCGACCCTCGAGATAAGTATTGTCAAGAAATTGACACTGCTTTTACAAATTAGCTAATCATTTATTTTTATTTAATTAGCCAATCATACGTGACCACATCTAAATGAAACCCTTGAAAATTTTGAAAACTACTTTAAATCATTCTAAAATACTTAGTTATGTAATGCCCAAGAATAGTTATGCTTAACTTAGCTATGCTTAACCCCCCTCCCTAATGAAGAAATACGTAGCCCAAATTATACATCAGAGATGACGAAACTTCACTACAAGTGAAAACGAATTCCATTAATCTTCTGTTGCGAGAGCCAACATCAAACTAGACACATAAAAAAGAAAAAAAACTAGACCAGACATCAATGTCAGAAGAGAACCGGTAAGACATATTTTTAATAAAACTTATTATTAAATCTTATTGAAATAAACAATGTTATACATTATATTTGCTACTTCCAATTTTAATAAATTATTAGATATCACTTAATTTCTTCATTTCTTTTTTAGAGACACATTCATTTTCTTAAGAGCCGCATGTGGCTCGCAAGCTGCAATTTGGTTATGTGTGTTATATAGACTCATTATATTTTCGATAGAGCGACTCTTCCTGCAGCTTGTTTAACATATATCGTTAAATTAATTAGAAGAAAAGAGTAGCACTATAGATAATATTAGGATTGTACATAATTTAGGTTAGATATTTCTTCATTAGAGGGGGGGGTAAAGTGAAGCAAAGGGACTTTTAGGAATGATGTAATAAGTATTTTAGAATGTTTAAAGTAGTTTCAGGAATTTTAAAGTTTTTTTTTTTTAGATGTGGTCATGTTATCGATACATCCAATTCATTTGTAAAAATATTTATATGACTGAAAACTTGAGTGACGACGAGAAATTCATCAACACCATCTAGTGTTTGGCGTTTTCAGGTAGTTTTTTAGTGTAACATTAAGGCAAAATTAGTGTAATAAGCAAAATTGTGCAATAAGTAATAAAAGTAAAAAAATAATAAATGTCTTTTCAATTTCTGGAAGACACACGATGGTGGAGCTTGAAACAAATGCCTAAAATACATCAAACGCTAGATGGGGTGGTGATTTATTTTATCGACAATAGTGTCAGCTTCCACTCTTGTAAGTTTGCGGAGTTTCGAAAAGAGGGCATAAGTCCACTTTTTCCAATTTTACAGGAGAGCAAAATGAAGATTACACTTTACGCCCTTTTGGAACAATTTATAACTCGGTCAGAATTAAAGATAAGCCCGTTTTAAGTAGATCAATCGATAGTTCTTTTTAAGCTCTTTCGAACCATATACTTGACTCATTTTCAAAAAATAGTGAACTAAGACCCTTTTTGCAAAACGCCAGTTACCCATACTCTTTGCACTGATGTATTAATGTATTGTATATTCCACACGGCACTGTGGGGCTTCGCTGTGAATTGGATTGGTTAATTTTTTCTGGACTGGATTGGTGGGCGACTGTTCGACATTTCCCTCTTAAGTGTCTATTTTTCTCTCTTTTTTCCTTCTCTTTGCATTACCGGCAATAGACTCTTGAGGGGGGGGGGGTGATCGATGATCTATTTGGTTTTATACTCTAAATTTATTTTTGAACAATTCTATCTATTAAAATGATTATGGAACTGATACTGACTTTATTAATAAACAGTTTTAACTCTCTAGAGTTTATATATATATATATATATATATATATATATATATATATATATATATATATATATATATATATATATATATATATATATATATATATATATATATATATATATATATATATATATATATATATATATATATATATATATATATATATATATATATATATATATATATATATATATATATATATATATATATATATATATATATATATATATATATATATATATATATATATATATATATATATATATATATGTATATATATTTTTTTTTATAGCGAATCACTTTACATAACCATTTATAAACTTCCAGAAGCCTGATCAACCAGGCTTGTCAGGCACTATCTCTTTTCAACTTAACATCCTCACATCTTTTACAACCAAAAACAAATAAAAAAAAGAGACGAGACACCTTGCTCACTCAGTTCCCCGACTGGCAACATTAATATTCATTACCAATCCTCATACTGTTCGGCACTACTTGAGGTAGAAAAAAAAAATAACATGAACTTGTATCTCTTTTTTTAACGTAGTTATTCTGAAGTGGTTAATATCGATTAGAAAAAGAGACTTACCCTCTATTGCAAAACCTCTTTAACTCCGCTATCTCCAATTCGAACTGCAACTGGCTCAGCTGGCAATTCAATTCATCCCTTTCCACTTTCATTGCCTGAATATCCTCTTTTATATTTTCTGATATATCACAATTATCAAAATTAACCTCGGGATCCATTTTTTTCACTAATTTGGTTTTGCACAACCAAAACTACACTCTTAAAAGGAAACAGTAGTAACGAAATCTTAAAACAAATAGTGCTTATGAATCACGTTCTAGTGTTAATTTTTTTCACTTGAATAATATGATATTTCAAGCTTTAACGAATAGTACAGCAATTAAGCAAAGATACCGCTTATTGATTTTACTAATCATCCGAATGAATGCTTGATTTTTAAAATGTTTCTTTGGATAATTTGATCGGGCAATCTATGAGAATTTTGACTATTTAATTTTCTAAAAATTTCGCCCAACTTATAACTTCAAACAAATTAAACTACTATATATTCTGTTTCCGTGGCAATGCTGAACATCGGCTTGGCATTGAACCCAAACTTGTATTAATACATCACAATCCTATCGCCAATTGCCATATAAAGCTGAAATAATGATAAAAAAATTCCGAGACATTCAAAAACAGTGTTATCAAATGCCTTTTTATTGCAAGAAATCAATGCCATTTTATTGCCGTTAATAAAAATAAATAATAAAAAAAAAAATTATTAATTTTTGTACGCTAGTGAAAATACAAACAGAAGCTCAAGATAGAAATGTGTGAAGGAGCCGTTTCATTTCGGTTAAAGGTTACAAATTAGAAAAAACATCAAATCGTATAAAAAACATCGAAAGCTCTTAGAAACATCCTTCAATTTTGTCTTATTTATTATTTTATTTTTGTTATTTTCCTGTTTATTTTTTTTTTATTATCTTACGGAGGAACTTAGGAGTTCTTTCCTGTGGCCTTGCATAATCTGAAAACAATATATTATAAAAAAATTCTTAGCTAGTGAAAAATGCAAACAGGAGATAAAGAAAGAAATGTGTGAAGAACTTGGCTGGAGCTCAATTAGAGGCAACGCTGTAGCGTTGCCTATAGTAAAGGCCATGAGGCTCCAATGTTTTAATATTTTTTTTTCTCAGAGGCACTTCATATGGAAGGGGTCGTCGTAGAAACTTCAAAGGGGGCTAATTCGATTGGAAATCGAGAGTTCTAATGCTCTTTTTAATAGTCGAAAATAATTGGAGGGCAACTAGCCCCCCCCCACGCCCATCATTCCCCCCAACACAGCCAATAAAAATTTTGAGATAGCCATTTTGTTCAGCGTAGTTGATTTCCCGACAGAAAATATATTTTGAGGAGGAAACTCCCCCACAACCCTCAGGGCAAGGGTTTTAAGTTATACCCTGTGGGTATATAAGATTTTTATTGAAGGCGTTGTCCTAGAAACTTCAAAAAAGGCTCATTCGATTGAAAATTCAAAGGGCTAGTGCCCTTTTCAATTTTCGAAAGTGATTTGGGGGCAACTAGCCTCCCTACGCCCATAATTCCCCTAAACACTTCCAATCAAAATTTTGAGAAACCTTATATGCCCCGGGGGCTTATAAGGTTTTTATAGAAAGTGTTGTCGTAGAAGCTTCAAAAAAGGCTCATTCGATTAGAAATTTAAAGGGCTAATGCCCTTTTTAATAGTCGAAAGTGATTGGAGGGCAACTAGCCTCCCCACGCCCCTCATTCCCCCAAACACATTCTATAAAAATTTTGAGATAGCCGTTTTGTTCAGCGTAGTTGATTTTCAGATAGAAAATATGTTTTTGAGGAGGACACTCCCCCACAACCCTTAAGGCAAGGGTTTTAAGTTATGGCCTGGGGGCGTATAAGGTTTTTGTAGAAGGCGTTGTCGTAGAAACTTCAAAAATGGCTCATTCGATTGGAAATTCAAAGGAGTAGTGCCCTTTTTAATAGTCGTGAGTGATTGGAGGGCAACTAGCCCCCCCCCCCCACGCCCTTCCTTCCCCTAAACAAATCCAATCAAAATTTTGAGATAGCCATTTTGTTAAGCGTAGTTGAATTTCAGATACAAAATATGTTTTGAGGAGGACACTCCCCCACAATCCTCAAGGCAAGGGTTTTAAGTTATACCCTGGGGCCATATGAGGTTTTTATTGAAGGTGGGGTGTAGAAACTTCAAAAAAGGCTCATTCGATTGGAAGTGCCCTTTTTAATAGTCGAAAGTGATTTGAGGGCAACTAACCCCCCTCTCACGCCCATCTTTTCCCCAAACACATCCAATCAAAATTTTGAGACAGCTGTTTTATTAAACGTAGTTTTAAGTTCTTGAAACTAGGTCTTTGAGGATGACAAATCCCCCACACCCCTCAGGGCAAGGGTTGTAATTTAAGGATTCTCCGAATCCTTCATAATATTTCTTATGGAAGGGATACTCGTATAAACTTTAGAGACGGCTCATTTGATTGGAAATTGAAAGTTCTTGTTCACTTTTTAAGAGTCAAAAGAGATTGGAGGGCAAATAGCCCCCCTCCGTCTTCCACTTCCACGCCCTAAATGCATCAGATAAAAATTTAGATATAGACATTTTGTTAAAATAGTTCAAAGTTCTGATAACAAAAAAACTCCGGTGTCGACACAGCCCACCAGGGCCTGGGGGTAGGCGTTGTAAGTTATGCCCTGGGGGCATATAAACAATCAAACAATCAATAAATAAACAATCAATGCAAACAAAAATACAATAGATATTAATGTAAATTAATAAATAAATTTAGTGCTGATATTAATGTAAATTAATAAATAAATTTCTGCTGGGTGGAATTTAAAGCGGGGGAATTATCAGCAGGAAAAGAAAATGTTCTTTGAGGGGGGAGGAATTTTCCAGGGGTTATTTTTCCAAATGTGAATTATTCAGGGAGGGGAAGACTAAAGCCATTCAATAATATTCTAAATTTACATCTGAAAGTAACGGGAATAAAGAATCAACGGAAATGTCAGAGATAGCACTTCAGGTTCCTTTAGACGATTTTGTTCGTGTCTTTTGAAAAAAAGACATTTTCAAAAGACAGATTATTCTCATTTGTATTAATTTCTCTGTGGCTGCTCAATTATGCATGTGAGGGAGGAGACTTCCCCCCCCCCCACCACTGTCTACGCTAAGGTTTCAGTTTTTATCTCAAGGCTTAAAAATGAACCCAATGCGATAAAAGTATAACTCAAAATAACATATATAGAATAATATATGCACATATCACGGAACAATTAATCAAAATTGCATATTATGTGTTGAGGCACACCCAAATGATGGCCCAGGGGGCTCACCATTCCACAATCTATGAAATCAATCCTGCAATAACTGAAAATATAGAGTATTTTTGAGTATTTTAACGTCTTCCACAACTCAAACGGTTCAACATTCTACAGCTCAATGAGTCTGTCTAATCTCCTAAATCGGGAACGGAAGAGATAAGTGAAGTTTCGCCCCGTATTGGATGAGTCTCCAACCTCACCCTCCCCCTCTTCTACTGTCTACGCTAAAGTTTTCTTCTTTATGCCGAGTACGCCGCCCCCACCCCAAAGACATTAATAAGGTAAAGTTTTGTATGGGAAGAACACATTGTAAATATATTATAATTATCCAATTATAATGTTAAAATTTATACTCTGTGATAGATGCAAAATTGCTTTGGCACAGAAATCCTATTAAGGTCAATTCCAAACAGTTGTGATCCCTTTGTGTCAGCAAGTGAAATGGTCTAAACCTCCTTATTGGAGCTATTTTTTCAATCCATTCATTGTTGTCAATCGCTGTCCATAAGTTATGCAAGCTGTCTATTGTTCATATATAAGGTTTTTATCAAAGAGGTTATCGTATAGACTTTGAAAAAAAGCCTCATTCGATTTAAATTGAAAGCTCTAGATCCGCTTTTTAAAGTCAAGAATTATTGGACAGTAATCAACCCCCCTTTCCCCATGCCCTAAAAAACTTGAAACTTTTCGCAATAAAAAACGAACAAAAAGTAACAAAAAAAACTTTCTGAAAAAAAAAGTTTTTCAAAGAAAAGAAAAAGCCATTTTAAATTTAGGTTCAGCAGATACAAATGTCTGTTAAAATTCAAACTCGAAACGACCAGAAACTACTATTAAAGAATGCATGAAATCGAAAGCAAACAGAAACTTAATAAGCAATCATAGTAAAAACCATAACAAGTAATAACATAAATGAATAAATAAGTGAGTAATGCTTATATTCAACATAAATATCAAGCTTAAAACGAAAAAAAATATTTTGATATTAAAGTATAAATGAAACTTAAAACGAACAGAAATTAAATAAACAATCAATGGGAACAAACATACAATATATATTAATGTAAATGAATAAATAAATCTTAAAACAAGTGAAACTTAAATTGAATATGCAAATCAAGTTTAAATCGAATAAAAATAACTATAAACAAGATTTTGGGTATCACCACACTGCAAAAGCCTAAAACCTACTGTGTCATTGGCGCTTTACTGAAAACGAATTATATTACAAATGATTTCTTTTGTGCTAGTAGAGTAGGAACTACCATTTCTATAGGGCCCCCGTACCAAACAGGTTTTTTCTGATAGGTAATTCTACAGGGGCATTACATCTTTGCCAAGAGATTTACGCAATTTAAGGACAAGTTTTTCTGACATAGATTTCTAGTTCATGATATACAAGTTTTTTTTTTTAGGTTAAATCCGTGGTCATTCATCTGTAAGTTGATTAGTAGGTTTTTTTTTAAAACTTGGCTAATAGGTTTTTAAACCTATTACTACGAACGCTACATGCATTCTATTTTTGGAACTAGGAGCTAGATTGCGTGATGCTATCAGACTGGTTTCGTTTCATGGGTTCATTAATAGAAGGATTAATGTTTTTGAAAAGGGGTAATTACTTCTTTAGTTTACGAGATTTGCGAATTTTTTGCGAAAAGATATTTGCGTAAAGGTATTGCGATGGTTAAGAATGCCTCACGGGTAATTAAAGAATGGGATGCTTGCATCAACAATACAAAGAATATACTCGGATACTTAACAGATTTGACGCTTACAAGCGACATTGCTAGAAGGTATTCAATAGCTTAATTGAAAAGTAACGATAGAATGATATTGTGACTTGACCTAACTTTACCTCGCCGATGTGGTCTGTATAATACATAAGTAACGTTTGAAAAGTATTGTCAATTTAAAAAGAAATGGCTGAAAAGTGTTTTGAGAGGGATGGGTTGCATGGAGGGTTGAGTTGCACGAGGGTTCAGTTAAAGGGGATACAGTTGCACGGGGGTTTCGGTTATACAGGGGTTCAGTTACAAGGGGGATTCAGTTGCGCGTGGGATGAGTTAAATTGTAATTGAGTTCCACGAGAGTAGTGCTTTGTCCTGGTTGAGGCGTGAGGTCCCGTACCACAACCCCACAGAGCTCCGATCCCCCCACCCCCAACCCCAACGAACTCACCCGGCCTCAAACGGTATCAAGGCACCCCAACGGGCCGGGGGTTACCGTGTAACTTTTACAATGTCATGATTTTAAAAGTTTCGTTTGAAGGACTCTATTGTTTTAAGCCAGTGTGATTTTTTATTTAAATGGTTTTCTTTCAAAAAAGCGAGAATTTCTGTTAAATAAATAATTCTTATATTTTTTCCGTTCAATTGAAGGCGAGGATTTCTGTTAAATAAATAATTGTTATACCTTTTAAAATGACTTCCCGAGGTTTGAGGGGGCTCTATTGTTTTAAGCCTTTTGATTTTTTCTTTACTGGGTTTTCATTCAAAAAGCGTGTTTTGTCGGTGTGATTTTTTTTGGTATGTTTATTTATTTTAATTTTTACCTATATTACCATGACTCCTTCCCTTGATAACTTCCAGGGGGTTCTATTACTCATCCTCACAATGAAGTTAGATGGATATCAAACTCATGCTAATAGCAAAAACTTCTGTTAACCTTAAGTATAGACACATGATTTCTATTTAATAATTTTTCGCTTAGATGATGCATTACTAGTTCCAAGGATAATAGAACTTATTTTTTAATTTAATTTTGCACCAAAGATCAAAGTCTAACACAGAGAAAAAGATATTTTGGAGAGGGTCCATAACTTCATATACGGGCTAATTTACATTCGTCTTAGTTTTTAACGATGCTCCTTATTTCTAGTTGAAAATGCTTATTTTTTAATTTAATTGGGAATGAAAAGTCAAATTCTAACATAAAGAAAAATGTATTTCGGAGGGGGTAACTAACTTCATATACGGGGTAATTTCCATTCGTCTTAGTTTTTAACGATGTTCCTTATTTTTAGTTGAAAATGCTTATTTTTTTATTTAATTGGGAATGAAAAGTCAAATTCTAACATAAAGAACAAGATATTTCGGAGGGGGTAGCTCACTTCATATACGGTATAATTTCCATTCGTCTTAGTTTTTAACGATGCTCCTTATTTCTAGTTGAAAATGATTATTTTTTTATTTAATTTTGAATGAAAAGTCAAAGTGCCAGAATGGTTGAAATTCACTAGCTCAATATTATTGTGTTAGTCCAACAGTCCGAATTGTGGAAATCCAATGGCTCAGTATTGAGATCCCCGTCCACCAAACTAAACGTTCGAAATTCACTAGCTCAGTCTTGAGATCTTAGTCAACCTGCCTGAATGGTGGAAATGCACTAGCTCACAATGGGGGTCTTAGTCCACCAGTCTGAATGGTTGAAATTCACTAGCTCAGAATTAGGGTCTTAGTCAGTGTTCAGATTGGAGCATTGGGGTCCGACTATCTGGGCTTTATTTGTCAAGACCGGAATGCTAAGCGATGGACATGAGCTCGATTGGGACCCCATTGTGAAAACGGAAAACAAAAAACAAAAAATATATTGTTGATATGTGTGTAGAGCATGGCATGGTTACCGCTAGGGGCAACAGTCTAACCGTTGACGGTTTTAGGTATCCGTGAATAAGTTCTAAGGCGAGAGTGGAAATTGGGACAAATTTTTGGAGGTGCCCACCTCACCTGCTCAGAGTCTCAGGCAAGTGACCCTAAATTTGAAAAAGTGGAAATTGGATCAGATTTTCTAAACTGAGCTGAGACAGTGAATAGATACTATTGGGAAAGTTATTGGAGACGCTGGGCATCCTTGAACAAGTGCTAAATTGAGAGAGGAATTTGGGACAATATTTGGGGGCACCCACCCGCCCAGAGTCTCCGGCAGGTGACCCAAAAATTTAAAAAACACACAGACGAAAGTCACAAAGAGATGAATCACACACAGAGAGGACAAACACACAGAAACGACAAATAGAGACGACACATACATAGACACGATACACACGCACAGAGACAACAAAGAGAGAGAGATGAGACACACACACAGAAAAGACAAACACACATAGAGACGACACACACAAAGAGACGACACACACACACACAGAGACGACACACAACTAGAGACAACACACACTTAGAGACAACGCACACACACACAGACGCTATATACACACAGATGACAAACACACACACAGAGATGACACACTCAAAGAGACGAAATAACCATACAGAAGACACACACACAGAGAGGTCACTCCCAACGAGACGACAAACACATAGATAGACGACACAAACCCCGAGAATAATAGCAAAATGATTCTAAGGCTACATTGATCTGACACACACACAGAGACGACAAACACACAGACGAGAACGAAACAAATAGAAGCCACACAAAACGAGAGGACAAACACACAGACCAGCCACATAGAGACGACACATGCACAGAGACTATACACACACACAGAGTCAACACACACAGAGATACGAAACGAGAACAAATACAAGACAAAAATTAAAGGGAGACGACCTAAACATATAGACTTCACACACAAACAGAGATCACCAATACAAAGAGACGAACCACACACAGAGACCACACACATCCAAACAGAGACGACACACACACACAGAGACGACACACACAAAGAGACGACTTACACATAGAGACGACACACACACAGAGATGACAAAGACACAGAGACGACACAGATAGAGAGACGACACACACACAGAGACGACACAATCAAAGTGACGACTAACACATAGAGACGACAAAAACACATAGACTAAACAAACAACGAGATTAAAAACTTTGAGATAAGATACGAAACCCTATACGCAACAAAACCCGTGAAAAAAAAACAAATTTTCCTAACCCAAAAACGAGATTCCAAACTAAAAGTGTCGACAAACACACAGACACGACACACACACACAGAGACGACACACACAGAGAGACAACACAGACATAGAAAAGACAGAAACACAGATACTAAACACCCACAGAGACGATACACACACACAGAGTCAACTCACAAACAGTGTGTACAAACACACTGAGACGAAAGACACAAAGGGACTAATCACACACAGTTATTACAAACACACAGAATCGACACATAGAGACGACACATGCACAGAGACGATACACACACACAGAGTCAACACACACAGAGAGACGAGACACACACACACAGAAATGACAAACACACATAGAGATGACACACACAAAGAGACGTCACACACACACAGATACGAAACACACATAGGGACAACACACACATAGAGACAACACACACACACACAGACAACATCCACACAGAGACGACACAAACACACACACAGAGACGACACACACACAGAGACGACACACTCACAGAGACGACTTACACATAGAGACGACACACACACACAGACGACAATCACACAGAAACTAAATACACACACACATACACAGAGACGACACACCCATATATACGAAACAGACACACAGACGACACACGACCAGTGATGACAAAAAGTAGAGATCAGACGCGCACAAATATAATACACACCCACAGAGACAACACACACACACACAGAAACGACACATCCAACGACACGAGACATTAAGAGAGATGACACACACACAGAGACCACACACACACAGAGAGGACACACACACAGAGACGACAGATAAAAAGACCCTAATCACACACACAGAGGACAAACACACAGACACGACACAGCGAGACTACAATTGGATAGAGATAATACACGCACACAGAGTCAACACACACAGAGAGACGAGACATGGTATATCTGATGAAATAATTTAGGTATTACGATCAATTTAATTTTTTTTTTTAATAAAGCAGTTTTTTTTTAGTAAGGACACTCATAACAACACGCACACAGAGATAACGCCACAGACACTAAACACACAACGCGACGACATACGAACAGAGAGTACAAACACACAGTCACGACACACACACACAGAGAAGACACAATCATAAAGACAGCACAGATAAATATATGACAGACACACAGATACGAAACACACACATATACGACACACACACAGAGTCCACTCACACACAAAGAGAAAGAACACAAAGATACGACAGACACAAAGAGAATAATCACACACAGAGAGGACAAACACACAGAAATGACACATAGAGACGACACATGCACAGAGACGATACACACACACAGAGTCAACACACACAGAGAGACAGAGAGACACACACACAGAAATTAAAAACACACATAGAGATGACACACACACAGAGACGTCACACACACACACAGATACAACACACACATAGGGACGACACACACAGAGAGACAACACACACACACAGACAACATCCACACAGAGACGACACAAACACGCACAGACGACACACACACAGAGACGACACACTAAAAAGTTGGGTTAATCTAGGTTCACTTAGAGTGGCGCGCCACGCTAAGTGAACCTAGATTAACCCAACTTTTTTGTGTGTCGTCTCTGTGTGTGTGTCGTCTCTCTATGTGTTGTCGGCTCTGTGTGTGTGTCGTCTCTGGGTCTGTGGTGTCTCTCTGTGTGTGTCGTCTTTGTCTATTTGTGTGTGTGTATCATTTCTGTGTGCTTGTCGTCTCTGTGTGTGTGTCGTCTCTATGTGTAAGTCGTCACTTTGAGTGTGTCGTCTCTGTGTGTGTGTCGTCTCTGTTTCTGTGTTTGTGTCGTCTTTGTGTGGATGTTGTCTGTGTGTGTGTGTGTGTTGTCTCTATGTGTGTGTCGTCCCTATGTGTGTTTCGTATATGTGTGTGTGTGACGTCTCTTTGTGTGTGTCATCTCTATGTGTGTTTGTCATTTCTATGTGTGTGTGTGTCTCCTCTCTCTGTGTGTGTGTATCGTCTCTGTGCTTGTGTCGTCTCTATGTGTCGTTTCTGTGTGTTTGTCCTCTCTGTGTGTGATTCGTCTCTTTGTGTCTGTCGTCTCTGTGTGTTTGTCCTCTGTGTGTGCGAGTTGACTCTGTGTGTGTTTGTCGTCTCTGTGGGTGTTTTGTATCTGTGTGTCTGTCTTTTCTATGTCTGTGTTGTCTCTCTGTGTGTGTCGTCTCTGTGTGTGTGTGTCGTTTCTGTGTGTTTGTCCTCTCTGTGCATGTGTCGTTGCGTTGTGTGTGTAATATATGGGTTTGTATTTTCTCTGTGTTTGTTTAGTCCCGTTGTTCTTTTAGTCAATATATGTGTGTCGTCTCTGTGAGTGATTAGAATCGGTGTGTGTTTATTCTATATTTGCACTTCATATATTTGTGTGTTTCGTCTCTGTGTGCGTGTCTTCTCTATATGTGTGTTTTCTCTTTGTGTGGTTCAACTCTGTGTGTGTGTATTGTCTCTGTGTAAGTCGTTTCTTTGTGTTTGTTATCTCTGTGTGTGTGTGTCGTTTCTGTTTGGATGTGTGTTGTCTCTATGTGTGTGTCGTCTCTATGTGTGTTTCGTATCTGTGTGTGTGTGACGTCTCTTTGTGTGTGTCGTCTCTTTGTGTGTATTGTCTTTTCTTTTTGTTTGTCTAGTCTCTCTGTGTATGTTGAATCTGTGTGTGTGTATCGTCTCTTTGCACGTGTCGTCTCTATGTGTCGTTTCTGTGTGTTTGTCCTCTCTGTGTGTGATTAGTCTCTTTTTGTCTGTCGTCTCTGTGTGTGTGTCGTCTCTGTGTGTGTGTGTCGTCTCTATGTATTAGTCGTCTCTTTGTGTGTGTCTTCTCTTTGTTTGTGTCGTCTCTGTATCTGTGTCTCCGCTGTGATTTTGTCGTCTGTGTGTGTATTTAGTCTCTATGGGTTAGTCGTATCTTTGTGTTTGATGTCTCTGTGTGTGTGTTTTGTTTCTGTGTGTCTATGTTGTCTGTGTGTGTGTGTGTGTGTGTGTGTTGTCTCTAAGTCTGTGTTGCCTATCAGTGTGTGTATTTTCTGTGTGTGTGTGACGTCTCTTTGTGTGTGTCGTCTCTATGTGTGTTTGTCATTTCTGTGTGTGTGTCTCATCTCTCTGTGTGTGTTGACTCTGTGTGTGTGTATCGTCTCTGTGTATGTGTCGTCTCTATGTGTCGTTTCTGTGTGTTTGTCCTCTCTGTGTGTGATTCGTCTCTTTGTGTCTGTCGTCTCTGTGTGTTTTTTAAATTTTTGGGTCACCTGCCGGAGACGCTGGGCGGGTTGGTGCCCTCAAATATTGTCCTAAATTCCTCTCTCAATTTAACACTTGTTCAAGGATGCCCAGCGTCTCCAATAACTTTCCCAATAGTATCTATTCACTGTCTGAGCTTAGTTTAGAAAATCTGAGCCAATTTCCACTTTTTCAAATTTAGGGTCACTTGCCTGAGACTCTGAGCAGGTGAGGTGGGCACCTCCAAAAATTTGTCCCAATTTCCACTCTCGCCTTAGAACCTATTCACGGATACCTAAAACTGTCAACGGTTAGACTGTTGCCCATATCGTTAACCATGCCATGCTCTACACACATATCAACAATATATTTTTTGTTTTTTGTTTTCCGTTTTCACAATGGGGTCCCAATCGAGCTCATGTCAATCGCTTAGCATTCAGGTCTTGACAAATAAAGCCCAGATAGTCGGACCCCAACGCTCCAATCTGAACACTAAGACTCCAATTCTGAACTAGTGAATTTCAACCATTCAGGCTGGTGGACTAAGACCTCAATTCTTAAAGAGTGCAGTTTCACCGGTCATGATTTTTGAATAAAATCCTCCGAGAGATCTAATGGACTTTGACCAGACATTTGTGGTATCGGGGTTCTTAACACTGAACCGTTGTAGTTCCGTCATTTAGACAGTTGGGCAAAGACCACAATACTGAGCTAATTAATATCAAACAGTCTTGACCTTCTACTTTTCATTCCCAATTAAATTAAAAAATAGGTATTTTCAACTAGAAATAAGGAGCATCGTTAAAAACTAGAAAAGGAATGGAAATTATCCCGTATATGAAGTGAGCTACCCCCTCCGAAATACCTTGTTCTTTATGTTAGACTTTGACTTTTTATTCCCAATTAAATTAAAAAATAAGCATTTTCAACTAGAAATAATGAGCATCTTTAAAAACTAATACGAATGGAAATTATCACTTATATTAAGTTAGATACCCCCTCAGAAATAACTTGTTATTGTTTTTATGCTTTGAAATTTAATTACCAAATAAAATAAAATATAAGAAATTTAAAATATACATAATGAGAATATATAAAAACTTATACTAATGTAATTTATACCGTATTTGATTTTAGCTACCCCCTCCTAAAGACCTTGTTCTTTATGTTAGACTTTGACTTTTCATCCCCAATTAAATTAAAAAATAAGTCCTATCATCTTGGAAGTTATTAATGTAGTTTTTAAGCAGAAAAATACTTCATCAAACTTTTATGTCTTCGCTCAAGGTTGAAAAGAGTTATGGCTAGGGGGATGAGTCCTAAAACCATCTGAATTCATTGTGAGGAGGAGTCATAAAACCCCCTGGAATTCACTAAGGGAAGGAGCCGTTGTACACTCGGTAACTAATAAAATAATTAAAATTCCCAAAAAAATCACACCGAATATACACGCTTTTTTAACGAACACCATGTAAAGAAAAAATCAAACGGCTTAAAAAAACAGAGCCCCCTCAAACCCCGTGAAGTCATTTTAAAAGGTATAACAATTATTTATTTAACAGACATCCTCGCCTTCAACTGAACGGAAAAAATATAAGAATTATTTATTTAACAGAAATTCTCGCTTTTTTGAACGAACACCATGTAAAGAAAAAATCACACTGGCTTAAAACAACAGAGTCATTCAAACGGAACTTTTAAAATCAAGCGAATTTAAAAGTTACAAGGTAAACCACGGCCCCTTTGGGAGCCTTGAGAACCTTTGAGGACCGGGGGTTCCTTCGGGGTTGGGGTGGGGGGATCGGAGCTCTTTGGGGTTGTGGTAAGGGACCTCACGCCTAAACCACGACAAAGCACTACTCTCGTGGAACTCAATTCCCATTTAACTCAACCCCCGTGCAACTGAATCCCCCTTGTAACTGAACCCCTGTATAACCGAAACCCCCCGTGCAACTGTATTCCCTTTAACTGAACCCTCGTGCAACTCAACCCTCCATGCAACCCATCCCCCTCAAAACACTTTTCAGCCATTTCTTTTTAAATTGACAATACTTTTCAAACGTTACTTATGTATTATACAGACCACATCGGTGAGGTAAAGCTAGGTCAAGTCACAATGTCATTCTATCGTTACTTTTCAATTAAGCTATTGAATACCTTCTAGCAATGTCTCTTGTAAGCGTCAAATCTATTAAGTATCCGAGCATATTCTTTGTATTGTTGATGCAAGCATCCCATTCTTTAATTACCCGTGAGGCATTCTTAACCATCGCAATACCTTTACGCAAATATCTTTTCGTAAAAAATTTGCAAATCTCGTAAACTAAAGAAGTAATTACCCCTTTTCAAAAACATTAGTCCTTCTATTAATGAACCCATGAAACGAAACCAGTCTGATAGCATCACGCAATCTCGCTCCTAGTTCCAAAAATAGAATGCATGTAGCGTTCGTATAATAGGTTTAAAAACCTATTAGCCAAGTTTAAAAAAAAAACCTACTAATCAACTTACAGATGAATGACCACGGATTTAACCTAAAAAAAAAACTTGTATATCATGAACTAGAAATCTACGTCAGAAAAACTTGTCCTTAAATTGCGTAAATCTCTTGGCAAAGATGTAATGCCCCTGTAGAATTACCTATCAGAAAAAACCTGTTTGGTACGGGGGCCCCTTAGAAATGGTAGTTCCTACTCTACTTGTGCTTAATGTTGAAAATAAATATTAAAATTACAGTAAAACTTTGAACTGATGAGCTTTCAGCAATTAATATCATTATACATCAAATATTCAGTTTAATTTATTAGTTCTTTTTAAGATTGGCCAAGACAAATATAGTTTCACTACAAACAAAATTTGGATACTGCCCCCTTCTTTAACTGTAAAAACCTAAAGCCTTCTGGGTCATTGGCGCTTCACTGAAAACGAATTACTTGTATATTACAAATTTATTCTTTTCCAGTTCTTACAGCATTGAAAATGAAAATTACAGTGAAAAAAAAAAAAAATTCGAACTGATGGATCTTTCAACAATTAATATCATTATATATCTAATATTCAATTTGATTTTGTTCATACTTTCCAAGACTGTTCAAGACTCGTATAGTCTTCAAATCTTGGGTTTTTTTAGGGAAGGGGGAGATGGCTTTAGAAATATTTCCCTTGAGATTGAATGGTTTGGGGCTTACACATTTATGTAAAAAATTATAAAGTCAGCAGCTGTGTTTTACGGAATGAAACGGCTGTAGCAATGAATGCGACTAAACAAGCAGAACTGCTCATATCAAATCGGATAGTAGCATCACAAAAAAAAACTAAAAAAACGCATACAAAATTTGTTTATATCCATTTTTGTTACGTTTTTACGAGTCAAACAACATTTCGGGAGGGGTTCAAAACCCCCCTAGCCCCCCCCTCTGGGTAAAGCCTTACCTAGAGCCAACACAGGCGCGCACATTCCTCTTCCACGCCAGGATTTGCTTAAGGATAAAAGCTTAAGAGCGTAGGCTATTTTTAGAGGCTCTGAAAAACCCTGAAACCTCGAGAACAATTAAAAAACAGGTGAATTATATGGAAATATAAGAAAATAAAGAGGAAGTCATAAAAAATTTGCAGATATCTGAATGAACACACCTGAAGACCTTCAAGCTCCTTTACGAATTACGCCACTAATTGGATATAAACTGCTTACACCACACACCTGAAGACCAACGATAATGGCAACGATACGCTAACAGTAGATACGTCAAAAGAATCAAATTTTGATGCTTGTTCAACATATATGAAATTCATCAAATTTAATGGTACCCATCAAAAGTTACGAGCTTGAGAAAATTTGCCGAAATTTTGAAAAAGGGGAGAAACACCCCAAAAAACAGTGATTTTAATGAACATCTCTCCATCAGATTCAGCCTACCAGAGAACCCTACTGTAGCGGTTTCAAGCTCCTGTGTACAAAAATGTGAAATTTTTCATTTTTTGCCAGAAGAAATTTCACGGATGCGTATTAATTTTTTTTTCTGAGGGGAGAACTGTTCATATCAAATCTGATAGCAGCATCTGTTAAAACTTAAGTATCAAAAATTGGAACGTTGAATGGAATAAAACCAAAAAAAAGAAAATGGATGGATATTCAACGGATTAGTTAAAATTTCCCATGCAGTCGATCTACCAGCGAAAATTGAAATATTGGATTGAATAGAAAAAAATAAAAATAAAATGCATACTTTTTTCGGTTGTTCTTTTGAAATTATTAATGCAGTTGGGGAATTCGCTATATTATTTGAACTTTGGATATAATTAATGACATCCAAGTCGAAAAATTCTGTTGCTTGCGCGACAGAAAACTTAGCTGTTTGAATTTGGGCTAAAAAACACACAACAGAACAGAATAACGGAAGTTTATTTTCTTCAGAGAAGTGCGCATGGTCACTATGTGATCTGAGTAAATCAAATCGATGAAATCATGGCGCAGCCACAGTTAGTTTAAATAGGTATTAATGCAGGGGTTATCCTCTTCAGTGAAATTCTGAAAACTGCTTTAAATATTGTGAAATAATTAATTATATTATTCGTAAAATTGCTTCACTTAGCACCAATCCCCCTTAATGTGCAAATATACAGTCCAAGTTATACGTTCGCTATGGATTGTCCCGTTGCTTGACGTCAGGTCAAGTTATACGTTCTCTATGGATTGTCCCGTTGCTTGACGTCAGGTCAAGTTATACGTTGCTTGACGTCAACGGTGGGTTTCTGTCGTTAAATTCATTTGAAGAACATCGTCGACAACATCACACAACCGGAAAACCCATGAAGAATATATAATTTGGCCTATATATTTGCATATTAAGGGGCATGGGGTGAATTAAATTAAAGTGCTTTTAGAAATAGTACGAGTGTTTTATGATTTTATAAGATAGTTTTAAGAATTTCATAATGTTTTCTTATGAGGAAGAACCCACTGCTCAAGTACCTTTAAATGTTAGAAATACTTCTATTAAAGAAAAAAGTTCGGATAAGTGAATTAAAATTTTCCACAATTCGGTGGAAATTATTTTTTCCATTATTAATAGGGCAAGAATTTCAGGTACTTCCTTGCTAGCCAGTACAAACTCAAGAATTTGAATCTGCAAGATCGGATAATAACCGGTTTATACGGTCTGTATACGGAGGCAATTAGCTTAGGTTCAGTTAAAATCTCCGTTATAGGTATATTTTATTAAATATTAAATATATAGAGATGGTATTTCGGTAGGGTTAGGTTAAGTTAATTACTAAACTATTACATTTTCATCATATTTTGGTATATTTCATTATGATTCACCTAAATTCAATTCTCGAGTGTGTACTGGCTTACAAGAAAGTACCGAATTTTAGTTAGAAAGTTTTAAAAGTAATCAGCCTTTTTTAAAGGTGGGTCAATTGTCCTTCTGGATATAAGCCGCAATATGATTGACTTACGAAATACTGATGTAAACCAATAAATGTAAAGTACAGTTTTTACCACGCAAATATCAAAAAAACTTTCCTTTTCTTTTTATTTTCAATAGTCCACATTTATGATTGTTCAATAGTCCACATTTACACATATTTTTAGTTTCTTCACGGGAGGTTTAGACTCCCAAAGGCCGTTCTGACTAAGCCGCTATATCCACAAGACAAACAAGTGACATCTAAACCTCTGCAGTATCAATCATATTTATCTGCATCTTCTTTTTATTTTAAAATATAAGCTTTTTTCTCAGAAGCATAAACGTGAAATAGGTAATACAATTCTCAATTATGTTTTCAAACAAATATATAATGCCAACTAAGTTCAGGTAAACATTTTTATCCATAGACCACAAACACTATAAGAGGGAGAGGGCACCTCCTCCCCCAAGTAGACCACAAATGTTCAACCATAGAAAACGGTGATATGATGGGAGGGGACACTTTATCAGGGGAAAACCCTTCTCTCTAATCTTCGACCCCCACCAAAGGAAACCTTCCCCCCATCAGACATTTTTATTCAGGGCCCCCTTAGCGAATACATTGTCTCGCCAAACACAGGGCTGACTTTTATGCATTTATAGGAGAGCACAAAGTGAACTGTATTCTGTATACCTCTATGAAAACATGCCGAATATTCAGTTATAAATTGAGACAGATTAAAATTGTATAAATATCAGATAGGACCTTTACACTATGAATTCTACTTCACTACTGAGAAATTTTCATATGAAATCTATTTCAAATGCCGCTTTTTTGGCGCTAGGATCGCGTCATTTAAATATTCATGAGCGTAGGATCCTAATAGATTGATAAATTCTAAATAGTTTATGTAAAAATTTATGCGTACTTTAAAAATATACAGAGGTCATATTTAAGAATAATATGACTATGACAATAATTAGAACAAAGGAAGAACTAAGAGTAACAGGATTTGCGCTGTCATTCAAACGGGATTTTTTTTTTTTTGCAAATAAATCTCGAGGAAGCTGACAATATGAAAAAAACAAAGTCACTTGGGAAAATTATTATAGCCAATGTAATAAAATCATGAGTACTTTTTAGGCAGGAATTGGGCTCCTACAATGGGGGCGGGGGGAGAAGAAGAGTAACTTCCCTCCCATTTTTCATCCATCCTTTCGTTTTGGAAATGCTCCCATTTTATATATTCATTGACAAATATGTTTATTCGATGTTTTCAGTGTAAACACCTCTTTTTGGTATTTTTAATCAGAAACATCGAATACCTCCAGATTTTGAAAAGGGTATTTTACCTCGTATCCTCACCAAATTTTCTGAATTGTTGCCTCTGGCTGGGAATTATTGGGGTGCAATGTTGCCTGACTTTTCGTTGTTAGGACAGGAAATTGCGTGGTGGCAAACTTTGCTTCGAATGGAAAATTTCTTGGGTTGGGAGTTGTGTTCTGGGAAGCCGTAAAGATGTTCTTCATGGTGACTCTTATTGGTAAAGTTTGAATAGCATCATGATTTCCTTTTTTTTCCGTTTTTATTTAAAATTCGGAACGCATAGCGTTTTTAATTTGAAACGCATAGCGTTTTTATTTAAAATTGGGAACGCATAGCGTTTTGAGTAAAGTGCAAATGATACTCTAGTTTTGAAGGGTCTAAATGGGTGGTAACCTTACTTTCATTATTTTTAATTCATGTTTGTTTAAAGTTTGTTTGATTATTCATTTAGCTTCTGTTTGATTTAGGTTTCACTTATTCACCCAGTCTACTTTCCGTTCGTCTTAAGTTTTGCTTATTATTTAAATTTATTTCTGCGTGCTTTATGTTTTAATTTCGCTCTTTACTGTCCTTTAAAAACCTCTTTAGGATGAAAAAATGCACACAAAAGGGGATAAAGCAGAATTCTGCTTAACTGTTTAACAGAACACTGGATCAAGCACTTACTTCGCTTTCTACCTTTGACGTAACCTCATCATTTTCCTATATTTGTTTAAAAAACTTTTCCCATAAAATAAGTTTTTCAAAGAAAATTAAAGAGCTCCATTAAACCAAAAATAAGCGGAAATAAAGTCACATAATTTTCCAAGCTTAAAACTACCACAAATCACCATCAATTAGCAAATGAAACCCAAAACGAACAGAAATGACAATAAATGACGGTGTCAAACTCAAAACGAGCAGAAATTAACGTGAGTAGGGCTGACAACACTTCTCTGGCCTTCTTAAGACCAGAATATAATTTGCACTTTACAAAAAAAACAAAACAACAACAACAAAAGTAGGAGGGACCTAATGGCTCCAGGACGAACATAATTTATGCATGTTTTTTGGTCTGTTTGTCGATGTTTTTTCATGGTTTTGTTCTGTTGATGGTTATTTGATGTTTTTTCATGGTTATATTGTTGCTGCTTTGTTTCTGGATGTTCGTAAAGCCTTTGATTCTTTAACCCACAGTGTTCTTCTATTTAAACTTTCTCATTTTGGCGTAAGAGGTAGTGCGTTTGATTGGTTCAAGTCTTTCTTGTCTGGTAGAATAATTTCTGTTGATCCACTTTTTCGCTCACTATCAAGTGTTGACCAGGGGGTCCCTCAAGGGTCAGTTTTAGGGCCGGCACTGTTTTTAATTTATATAAATGACCTAATTTTTGCAGTTAGAAATAAAAATCCTCTTTATTGCTGTCGTCTATGTCATCCAACAGTCTCCCTTACCCACGACTATAGTTTGCATACCTCGGATTCTCTTGTTACTTTTGCCGATGATACCACCCTTATTACTTCTGGGAGAACAGAGGATGAGGTTAGTGGACCTCTTTGAGAGAGTTTCAATTTGGTTTGATGCTAACTCTCTTGCCTTAAATGTTTCTAAAACCAGTTTTTTAGTTTTTTCTCGTATATCCCAGGCTTGTCCTCAATTATCTGAAATTCATATATCCAAAGGCTTTATTAGTAGACCAAAGGATGGCCATGTCCGTTTCCTAGGTATCCTCCTAGATGAAAATTTATCTTTTAAACACCATATTGATTTCATTAAAATGAAGGTATGCAGAAACCTTGGTATTCTAAGAAAACTAAAACATATCTTTCCAGGGCCAATTCTAAGAATCCTATTTCATAGCTTAATTCATTCCTATGTTTCCTATTGTTCAGTCATATGGATGTCTACTTTCCCTTCTTTTCTCAAACCGCTTTCGAATGCTTATGATGAAGCTATAAATCTTATCCAGGATGTAAATCGTTCGGCAACTAAACCGTTACTTGATATTAAAAAACTTTATATTCTTTCCTGTACGTCTTTCGCTTTTCTTCAGCTCCAGGGTGATATTCCTAGGTCCCTTAGATTTACGTCTTCTTTTGTATCTGATCGGTGAAATTATCAACTCCGTAGTTCTCTAAATATCCAAATTCCCCATACACCAACAATAACATCTGATTTTAATCCTCTTGTTGCGTGTCATTTGACATGGAACACCCTTCCCGATTCGGCTCGAGAATGCCACTCGTTTGGCACCTTCAAAAGACTAGTAAAAAATATTTGTTTTCATGTGATTAATTTTCTTTACTTTTTCCTGCTGCCAAAAGTTTTATTTCATTTAATTTTTTTTTTATTATTATTTTTTTTTATATATATATAGATGTTGTGATTCACTGTAGTTTGATAGAAGCTTATTTAGTGAACTCTCCTTTTTTTTTATAGATGTTGTGATTCACTGTAGTTTGATAAAGCTTATTTAGTGAACTCTCCTTTTTTTTTTTTTTTTTTATTTTTTTTTTTTTTTTTTTTTTTTATTAAGCAAATGCTTTAAATGTTAAAAGTTAAAATGCTTATGTTTATATGTTTAAATATTAACGTTATGTTTATATTGTTTAAATCTTAAGCGTTTAAATGTTTAATGTTTATTTGATCTTTTCATAATCCCCCTCCTACAGGCCATGGAGCCTTTGTGGGGATTTGTAGATAGTTATGTAATGATTTTACTGGTATATGGAAAATAAATCTATCTATCTATCTATCTATCTGATGGTTATTTGATGTTGTTTCTGTTCTGTATGTTGATGGTTATATGGTTATTTCATGGTTTCTGTTCTGTTTGTTGATGGTTATTTGATGTTTTTTTCATGGTTATATTGTTGTTTGATAGTTATTTGATGTTGTTTCTGTTTTTTGATGGTTATATTGTTGTTTCTGTTCTAGTTATTGGATGGTTGTTTGATGATTATGAGTGTTGGTCAATTTGTTTGTAGTTTTCTTGGATGTAGACATAAGTCCAACAACAATTGCTGGATGTAGACATAAGCCCAACAACAATTGCTGGATGTTTCTTGGATGTCAACATAACTTACTTACTTACTTACTTAAAGCTCTTGCTCGGCAGCGTCGCCAGCATAGAGGGAACCAGTCGTCAGCGCCGTCAGTCTTCTCCAGAGTGGTTGGTTCAGGGCGAGGGTTGTCGCTTCAGCCGGGTTGAAGTTTCTGGAGGCGAGTCGATCGCGGATGACGTCCGCCCATCTGGTGCGTGGGCTTCCCCTAGGACGCCTCCAGCCGTTTGCAGCTGGGTCGAAATAGAAGATGAGCCGGGCGGGTGTTTGGGTAGGCAGACGGAGCAAATGACCATACCAACGCAGCGAGCGAGACTCAAGCTGCTCGGACAGGGGTGGGAGTTTGAAGGACCTGAGGATTTTCGAATTTCGTACCCTGTCGGACCATCTGGAGCGTTCGATTTTTTGGAGGTATTTCGTCTGGATGGCATCTACCTTCAGCGTCTTTGTTTGAGTCAGCGACCAAGTCTCGGCAGAATAGAGCATAACGCTGGCAACCGAAGCAGAATATATTCGTGCTTTGGTGAGGCGGCTGATCTGCGGTTTATGGAAGACTGTTTTTAGAAGGCGACCGAAGACAGATTTTGCTTTTGCCACTCTTGCTGATATTTCGGCATCTAGGCTTCTGTTTGAGCAGCCAATTGAACCAAGGTAGGTAAACTGCTTGACTACCTCTACAGTTTGGCCACAAATTTCCACAGATGACAGGGGGTTGGACGGCGTTTTCTCAATGGTCATTATCTTGGTCTTTAAGCAATTTATTTTCAGGCTGAGTTTTTCATCGGCAGAGGCCAGTGTTTCCAGAGTAATTTTTAGGTTACTAATGTATTGCATATTAGCACCACATCGTCGGCAAAGTCAGCGTCTGAAAGAACTCTTCCAGCAAAGCCTATGCCAAACGGTTGCATCTGCTGTGTTTTATTCGGGAGGTGGTCTATTACACAGTTAAAGAGCTTAGGTGCAGTGGCACATCGTTGCCGGACACCGTTTTTAATTTTGAAATATCCGGAAGGCCGTCCATTTACGATCACCGCACTTTCAGTGTTATTATACAGCTCTTTGAGGAGACCGACGATTTTCGTGGGTACGAAAGCAGACTGCAGGATTAACCATAGTGACTGCCTATCGACAGTGTTGAAGGCAGATCGAAAATCGACAAAGGCAATGTACGCGTTCCTCTTATATTCAAGAGTTTTCTCTACTAGCTGTCTAATCGTATGGGTTTGCTCGGTGGTGGACCAGCTTGGCATAAATTCAGCTTGCTGGGGGCGACGGAGTACATGAATGTATCATGTTGCCCTTTTGAGAAGCAGCATGGTAAAGAGCTCTCCAGGAACTGAGAGTGAAGTTATCCCACGATATTTGTTACATTCTGCTTTGCTCACCTTCCTCTTGTAGATTGGCACAAGTAGGCCCTTTTTCCAGTCTGAGGGGATTTTTTCAGAGTGCCACACAAGGCTAAACAGCATTTGTAGCCAGAGGATCATGGCTGGACCCCCATTTTTAAGGAATTCCGATGTTAGGCCACATATTCCTGGCGCTTTGTTATTCTTTAGCTTGCGAGTGGCAGCTTTTATCTCCTCAGCTGTAAATTCAGGACTATCAGGAGCAGGTATGGTAGTAGCCGCAGCAGCCGCTAGCTCGTGGTCCGTCTATTCTGGTGGATCTGAGTTGAGCAGTTTCTTAAAGTGATCCTCCCACTGGTGGAGGCATTGTGATTGGTCGTAGATATTCTCACCGCTAGCGCTTCGAAGGTATGACGTAGTTTGAGTGTGCTGACTTGACAGCTCACGAAGAATCTTGTAGGTGGCTCCACTGTCCTTTTTCTCGGCGGCCTCTTGCAGTTCAGATGCCTTGCTGTCAATAAAAGCCTTGCGGTCTTTATGCAGCATGGAATTGCGCTCTTTGTTTAGCAGTCTGTATGTAGCCATGTCCCCGCCAAGACGTGCTTCTCGCCTGAGCTCTATGATGGCAAGGGAGTGATTACTGATCCAGTTCTTTTTCTTCCGTTGCCTCATTCCAACAACGTCAGTTGCTGCCGCAAGAGTGTTCTCTTTGAAGGACTTCCATGCAAGTTCACTATCATCGCATTGGCCGAGGACCTCAAATCTGTTGGATATCTCCACATAGTACCGCTCAGCCAGAGCGGGGTCCTGTTGGATGCGACCGGCATCAATTTTTCAAGAAGACTGGCTGTTCTTCATAGCTTTGAGGCGGAGCTTAATTTTGGCTGCTACCAGCCGGTGGTCGGTGTTCCCGAGCTCAGCGCCACGGTAGGTGCGGCAATTCTGGACAGACGACAGCCATCGTCGACGTACGATGATGTAGTCGAGCATCTTCTTTGTTGATCCATCATTGCTATACCAGGTGTACTTGGCTATATTTGGTCTCTGGAACCATGTGTTCGCAATCGTTAGATTGTGGGCCAGACAACAATTCAGCAGCCTCTCTCCATTATCGTTTAGGCTATCCACTGTAACAGGTCTAACAGGGAGATCCCACAGGCCTGATTCGTTTGAAACACTTACATTCAAGTCTCCTAGGAGGAGGAGGTAGTCTGGGGAGGTACAGAAGATAGTTCAGAACTAAGCAGGTTATAGAAATCGTCTTTGTCTTCTTCATCAGCGTCGTTTGGGGCATAGCACGTAATGACAGTTATTTTGCCGTGCTTCCCATCCAGTCTTGCGGTCAGGAGTCTAAGCGATACTGGTTCGAATGACAGGAGGGCCCTACGTGCAGCACTGTTCAGTACTAGGCCAACGCCTCCTCTTCTTTGGCTACCGCCAGACTACAGCAATGTGTGTCCTTCACTTATGGCCTCTTCACCATGTCCAGGGAGGTGTGTTTAGGTGACTCCAGCTATTGTGACTTTATATTTTTTAGTTCTTTTGCTAAAAGAAGCTTCGAACCGGGTTGGTTAAGCGTCAGGACGTTCCACGTGGACACATTGGTGCCACCCTGGTCAACGATGTTCAGAGAGGATCGTCCTCGAACAGTTCGAGGTCGAGGCGGGATTTGAGAAGACATATCCGAGGCTGAATTAAATCTGATTCCATTCGTAGCAATAAGGGTTTCGGGAGGAGGGCTGCCAACCCAACCGTCCCTAGGTGCATTTGGTTCCCCGGTGGCTAGCCGGATATCCAGAGGCACGTGGAGGGTCGTTCATCATGTGCCAAATTGAATGGGAACTATCTCCGGACGAGCACCACTACCTCCAAGGCCAATCAGGGGATGTTTCTAAGTGTATTGATCCACTAACGGGACAGGATCACATGTCTCTTTCTAGGTTAATTAGGGAGTTACGTAAGGTTTCCCTTACATCACAATTCGGCCTTGAGATTTTGTTTATAATGGACATGTGTTGAACTTGAAGTAGAACGAATCGTGGTTGGTCTATAGTCAGCAGTGAGAGTGACAGGATTGAAAAATGAATAAATTTGAGAAAGAGAGAATTAGATCGAATCTTGTGATTATGGAAAAAAATTTGATTCTGGATGAAGATTTTCTCGAGTTATCTCTTCAACGGAAGATATTCTCACAGGGGACACTTGACAATACAAGTAAAAGTGATTCCCCCCCCCCATTGGACTATTGTATGAAGCTTTAACGATGTGACTCAAATGCTTATACTCAATTTATTAATATATTAATTGGAATAAAGCAGAATAATATCGTGGATATACTTTTGAAAACATTGCCATAGATTCAATGTAGATGACTCCCCCTTCGAAAGAGGTAGCGTCACAGAGTTACTCCTCTCCCATTCCACTCTCAATTTATCGAACGAGCATTAGTTTCTTTTTAGCTGTGAGAGAGTTGAAATCGGCAACCAAAAAATGTTCTATACATATCCGCTATGCATGTACACTCTGGGCAATTGGTCATCATGTGAAAATTGTACAATTATTGATGACTATAATGAAAAGTGCAAATTATGCAATCCTTGTAAATTAAATAGAGGATATGCAGTACAAATTAAAGGATGTAATTAATGTTTTGAAGAGATTTGTGACTCTCACCCTAGAGGGCATCTATGCTCCAATTGCTTCTATGACAAATGTGATTAGTGGGAGAATACGTATCCCGGTATGATTAGAAAGCACCCCAAACGTGTTTTTAGTTTATTTCTACGAGACTGGTATCGTCGTGGATTTAAATTATTTTGGGAGGAAGAATCAGGTCTACGAATCAACTGTTGGGGTAACGAGACAATTTGGCTTCTACGTCATCGTTGTGACAACACTGCCTATTATGACTATAAACCTAGTGGTTTTCATTTGGCAGTTACCGAATGTGATTCACCATTTGAAAACACTGTATGTGATATTTCTTCAAATAGACAGATTGAAACACGTGAATTTTAAAATTTGATTGCCAATAGTATCATTGACTATAAATAGAGATACGACAAGAGTGAGGTTACATAATACAGTAGAACATGTGACCCTGGTTTTACAGCCAATCAAGATCAATATACAGTGAATTCAAATGATCTACCGGCATTAGTGGTTCACGAAAATTGCCTATATACCGAAGAAGAAGGAATCTAAAGTGAAGAATAAAGACATTGTTGTATATATATACATTTTTCATTTATTAATAAACAAATTCACATACTTGTTTTAAGCAATTTACTCGTAGGACACTAAAATCAATATTATACAGGTCTGAGAGGATATTTTTCACCATAAAGTCGTTTAGACGTTCAGACATGGATTGTCTACATAAATGTTGAGCAACTGCTTGTAAGTAAAGCCGCGACATTTACGACTGCGCTGTAAGTATAGCGCATGGAAACCACAGCTTTTAGTCGTCAGATCCTGCACTCTCTTCCGATTTTGAATAATAGTTTTCCCACTGCTCACAATGTAGTTGCTGATGTGTGGAGTGTAGAATGTATAGCGTAGACCGAGAGGATAAAAAAACTCAATCGTCTTCATTGTTTGAAAGATGCACAACCAATGGCCAGTATTCACAGTCAACGGACTGCTATTAACAATGATTAGGGTATTGTTGGCGCTTTGAATTTTTCCAAGATAGTCTAAGGGCAGACAATAGAATATGTATTTGGACATGTAGGGGTCCATATTAAATACATTGATTATTTGACTGGTGTTCATGGTGCAAGGTCTAATAGAACACTGCCCTCGGGAGTGATTTCCCAATAGGTTTCAAATTGAATTAGCGAGATTAGTGCAATACTCTCAGCTAATGGGTTGGCAAATGTACACCCTAAACGCACACTCCCCGTTCGTACTATACTCATATCCTGGGTGCCAGACAAATCCAATACAATGATACCATGTGTCTTAGCGAACATGTCATCGGTTATACCATTTTCAAATAGCTATGAATCATGATTTAGGGTTTGTATGGTCAACTCATACGATGTCCTATAGGATTTATCAAAAGATAGATTGTAGAGTAGGATTCCATTTACTTTCCAGACAAGAGATGAAAGCACAAATGTTTCAAATTTATGTGGGTATCCAATCAACGATCCTGTTCCACTTGCACTGTTTACAAATGCCAATGATAATTCTGACGGAATTACGCAATTGATAAGGGATGAGTTTGTGAGGGTACGTGAGCCTGTGGCAATATGAATTCGATTGGTAATTGCATGAGAAACAAGTAGTTTCATGTTATTTCCTCAAGCTCTCGGTTTTTTCACTGCCTAAGCAACAGAACTCATAACCTGCTGTTTGCGTACTTGTAGTATTGCCGAGGTGAGGGAGAGAGTTACATCAGGATTGGCAGCAAGTTCTTTTCGTAAAATGAAATTTGATGGAGCAAGCGTCAATTTTATATCCACTTTAATATTAGGTGGTAGCCATTGGGGTATATTAAATATTTCATGTTATATTTTTCTTACTAGATGTAATTCACTAGTTGTAGCATTTTTAAGTGCATCTGTACTATCAGTGTTAGTAATATATTCATATCCATTGGTGGTGCCTCTCAATTCCTTGTATGACTTGGGTGTCATCAGAATGAATTGCATATAGCTTGTATAATTCGAGAGATTGTTGCTTGCGCTCACCTGTCTGCCATTTATGTAGACACTGATTTGATGAAATAAATTTTGTAATATACAATTTTCATAGGATATTCCGTCGGCAAGAATTGACAATGTATTGTCGAATTTCCGAACTTTCATTTGTAAGTCTATAAAGTTCGCAGACATTTCCATAAATTAGTTTTCATTGGAATAAATTTTAAAGTGGATATTATTGGAGAGGGGTTGTTTTGGATAAAATTGTTCATAGTATCCATGTTTTACACTCACATCAACATTTTCTGCATTGAATAGATTTAAAGATGAAGTGATTGAAGGTTGGGAATCCTTATGCGGTACATATGACATCTTAGGAAAAGAAATCTAGTTTCGATCTAACAATTCTCTTCCAGGGGCTTCTTCTTCTACTGTTTACTGTATTGTCGTCTTTTTCCTTCTTTTCTTTAACAGGGGTGATATCATTCGTTTCTGACCTGGGTAGAGACTGATGAGTGATGCACTGTTTCTCGACCTTTTTAAACCTTTTCCATTCTGATGAGATTTCAATTGCTCGTCAAGGGTTTGTGCACTGGACCTAAGATTATCCGAAGCACTTTTTTTAAAATCTTAGCCAGAGCCCCAATCGTATAGTGTAGAGGATGCAAAATCTGTCGCAGCCGGTACAATATATTTTCTAGCCAGAGGTAGAGCAGAGCGAAACAGCTTAGCGAGCCAACTGCCAAGACCATAGCCAGACATCGACGAGCGACCTTTGTAATAGTCCATTCCATTGCCCTGTTGTCTTGGGCAAAGAGTATTAACATAGCAGTCAATATCAGGACAAATGAAAGCTTCTTTTCTATTAGACATCTTGTTGTTGAATGGGTCGAAAATGGCATGTAATCACAGCCAAACCCTTTGTTATTGCTAGGAGATCACCTAATTCAGTTCTTAGTGTTAATTGACAGAGTTCCAAATAGGAAGTGTTTACGGGGATATACTGAAGATCCATTACATTGCAATGGTGAATATGTTCTTGAGTGAGTTTTTGTTCTAAAAATCGTAGGAGGGGGATATTACAATTGTCCATTTTAGTTTATTCCACCGATAAGGCAAAGAAAATTACGCAAGTTTTCAGTGAAAAGGCAAATAGATAATCTGAAACAATAAAAACGGCGTTTTCGGCACTTTTACCATTGATTATATTGAGCTTAAATCCAAGAACCTCCTATAGACTGTCATTGATAATAACTTTTTCACTGTCAGTGAGCGAATCAATGTAGATGTTACTCTCCTCCTTTGAATAATTGAAATGGAAGGCTCCTTTTTTACGAGCAGAAATTCTTTTATTAATAGAACGACATAAATCATTCATACAGGTGAGTTCTTCGTAGGGTAATTCAATATATGGATAATTCATCCAATTGATTTCTTTTGAATTTGTTCTTGATCACCTGGGGGTGGCGTCCAATCATAGGGTCTAATTTTTATATTATATTTGCGATCTTTTCTCAGGATGTCATATGTATTTTTGAGAATACAGTCGACAAGAGCCACTTCATACTTACCATCGTCGAATTTGATGGTGGGAGAGAGTTTCCTCCAAAAATCACTTGTTCTATTCAAATCATTGTAGAGAGGATCGGAAACATTGGACATGAATGTCACATAAAAATCATTGGGTATTGTTAATGTCTTGAACTGCAACCCAAGAGTCAAAATCAGAGTTGTATCCTAGCCAATGAACAAGCAACTGTCTCTTGCCCCTGCGAGTACGACTCTTTAATATTTTTTCAATTTGATAAGTTTCACTAGTGTTTCTAAGTTTTTGTAGTTCATATTCATAAAAACCGCCGAGAATCGCATCATCTTTGGTGTCTCGCAGTTGATATGTAGTGGGTTCAGAGTCTAGGATTGTGGACACTTTAAAAAGTTCAGTGCTCCATAAATAATTCCCCTTTTCAAAAATATTGTTGGTTCTATTAATTCGAACAGTATCACCAACATTGAATTTCTTCTTCACATTTTTTTTCACTGGAACATTGCTTTAGAAAAGCATCAAATGTATTTTCACTGCAATGAACTTCCTGAGGGCTAACATTAGACAGGGATCGATGTGGTCGTTGGTTGTATATTTGCATGATTTTATCTAAATCATGAATAAAAGCAGCAGTATTTTTCAGCGTACAATATATTGAAATTAATAGACGAACCGTTCTTATCAATCGTCCAGCCAATGCAGCCTTTATCGGGCTGTGACTGTGATAGAGCGTTGTATTATATTCCAATAGAACCTTTTGCAAATGAGGATTAACAAATTCGCTACCACGATCCGATTGAAATTTTCTATAGCAATCATGTTCAAGAATACTTTCTAAAGCATGAGCAACTTCAACACCTCTCTTTGATTGCAATGGAATAGCATAGGCATAGCGACTAAAGACACTGATTGCTGCTGCTAGTAATTTTCAAGATTGAATTAAAATCTTCTTCTTTTTTAAATGGTGTTGGCATTGTTAGAGGACTATATTCTCTTAATCTCTTTAGAATTTGCTTATTGACAATAAGACTTTTGGGGAAGTTTGATGCATTTAGAAGGGTGTATAGATTATTGTCAAATGATAAAAGTCCTTTACGATTCGTCACCATATCACAAATTGAATCAACTAGATTATAACTTTTTCCCTGAATTATAATTTTTTCCCTGTGCTATCAACTTGATCATCACCACCACCACTTTCCAACATGAGATATGTTAATACTTTTTTACTCTGTTCTCGATAGGTCACTGGCAATAGGCTTCCAATTGATATCACTATGGAATTCAATTCCTTCTCCTTTGATTGCACTGCTGAATTTTGAGGAGATGTTTCCTGTTTAGGGTGATCTGTGACGACGGTGGTGGATCTCTCACGATAAGGTCTATGTTTGTCATAACGCCGCAATGCATCTTGAAGTAAAACTAGCTTTTTATCATCGGCAATATTTTCATCATTAATGAATTTGCTTAGATTGACTTCAAAATGTTTTAAAGGGGAGAGGACAAGTTCAAATGGCGTTAATTTATAGGGTTTAGCCATCTAGAGAAAACTGTTTACAAGTCCTGCAATTATTGTCAGTAAAAGTGTAAAAAAGCTACCGCCTGCTTGAATGAGACGTTTTCTTTTAAAAATTCTTCCTTTGTTTTTGCAAGCCAAGGCACGTACAGTGGAACGATGTTGCTTTGTCTGTTGTCTAACACCTTTTGCCAAGTCTACATTGCCCTCAGTTGAATTTAAACAAAGTTCAGATATTAGATTAATGAAATCATTGTCAACACCATGTTTGAGTATGGCCTTCCTGAGTGGAGGTTTTGAAGCGCCTAAAACGGAAAATAAATGTCATTGTTCGTGTAGTTTCTTCAGTGTCATGATGGCAACTAATAGCTTTTTCTAGTGTTCACCAGAAGATTTTCAGTAATTTCTTTGTCGAGAATATCTGTGACTACACGTAGATCCTCGGGTGTATTCTGATTAAGATCTAGCAAAATGTACCCGTAGGGCTTATTTGTCCCCTGACTGTACGCTGACAGCAGAAATTTGGGGGCACCTGGTTATATTTGCTTATTGAGAGTTATTAGCGAGTGAATCACGAACAGCTCTGTAGATAATATAGATGGTACATTTCAAAGGAAGGGTTCTCATACAGTTGCTCTGATGAAACAGATTGTTTAGAACTAGGGTTATGAAAATGTGTTCATGATGAGAGCGAACGGTAAATAGTTGTAGCATTTCCCGTGAGAACTGTTCAATTGTTTCAGCCAAATCATCAATAATCAGCCATGAGTTTGGTTCAACAATATTGAAATCATCAAGTCCCAGTATGAATTGTATTGGCATAGACGTGGCAATAGGTTTTATTTGATCGTAGGACTCCTGCCAAATACTATAGCAATAATAAATTTTCTTTGGTTTTCCCAAAAACATTTTATTACAATCTTTAATTATTTTTGCTAAAAGTGTCGTTTTCCCAGACAATAATGGGCCACACAGAAACGATCTGAATGGTGTTTTAAATTGATACATACAGCTGTTGACAACAGTCAGACTACAACTAACTGTAAACCATACTTGTCCAATGAATAAATAATCATTTTCTCATAGATCTATCTATTCAAGAACAACAAAAACAATATGTCATTCATTTATTAACATCAACACTTTTCTGTACAGCAACACTAGTACACACACTGTTTGTTCAGCAACACTAGTGCACACTACTTGTTCAACAACACTATTGTACAATAATAGCAACAACAGCATTTTTCATTTATTGACAAAACACTTTTTGTACCACAAGAACAACAATAGTACATTCATTTATTAACAACACTATTGTACAACAATAGCAACAACAGCATTTTTCATTTACTGACAAAAACACTTTTTTGTACAGCAGGAACAACAATAGTACATACATTTATTAACAACAACAACACTATTGTACAACAATCGCAAAAACACCATTTTTAATTTATTGTCATAAAAATACTTTTTTGTACAGTAAGAACAACAATAGTACACACTATTTGTACAACAGTAATAGTACACACATTTTGTACAACTTAAAATCTGCAGCACGAATAGCTATAGCACACACTATTTATACAACAATAAGAACAACATTTTTCACTTATTGACATAAAAAAAACAAACAACTTACAGCACAGTTGAACAAATTTCTATGAATTTAAAAGATGAGAATACCCTCCACTCCCAAGGGCCGCAGGCCGAAGGCCGGCCACGAGTGGGAGCCGCGGGTCGAAGGCTGGCGACGGGTGGGACTTCCCCCCCCCCACCCCCCGGGGTTGAAGACCAGCGGAAAAACAAACTCAATATACAATAGCCTCCGCTGCTGCAGATTAGGTTAGGTTATACTATTTGAGCATTTAAGTTAATTTGTTAGGTTAGGTTATGTTACGTTAGGTTGTACTATTTGAGCATTTAAGTTAATTTATCAGGTTAGGTTAGGTTAATTTATCCAGATCAAGTTGGTTGCGATAATCTACAATTCAACCCGGTCTGAAATTCAATAGTGGCCGTGGGTGAGTACTTACTATTCTCGAGCACAAAGACCTTGTCAAATATACATGAAATGGCATTTTTTTCAACTCTAAGAGTATAGTTTCTATACTGCAGAGAGCGAATTGCTAGTACCTTTGCTCTTGGCACTAGACAACTATCTACACAGTTTCTGTAGACAATCATGTTGAAATTATTTTTACAAAATGTGTAGACACCCCTTTACACGCCTGCTTTATATCTTTGCCGTGTGTTTCTACACAATAAACTTTAGGACCGGGGAACACCCTATTGGACAATAAATCGCTCCCCGTCTCTGATTTTAACATTAGTGGCTGATTGAGAGCTTGAAGTTTCACCAATACGGGGTAGAGGGATGCATTCCAGTTAGTGAAATCCATCCGAGAGCTGATGTGCACCCCTTTCTCCAAATCATTTAATAAATCCCCGGTTTTAACTTTTAACAGCAGAGAATCGGTGTCCCCATAATAAACTTGAACCTCCCCCGCCTTTGGCCATTGTACCTTGCACACATTGTAAAAAAAACGACAGCATGAGCTTTTTGGAAATTTCCAGTGCTGAACTACCTCCCGCTATATTCTTGTTCAGTACAACATTTCTCTTTTTCCTGTGTAGAAGAACCATGTTAAACTCTATGTTCGTGAATGTTTTAAAATTGGGGTCTGCTATAATTCGTGCACATTCTTGGGGGCAGGTTACAACGTCACAACGTGATCTCTTTCGTACGCTTTCACACATTTTGCCAAACGCTTAATTTAAAATGAGCTTGTACATTTCCTTTTCAACTTTACTTTTTGCCTGAGAGCGTTTACCGACAAAGGTGTCGATAAACGTCTTCAAGTATGGTTTCTGACTGAATTGCAGGACCCTATGTATTTTTGTGATCTGAAACCATTGTTCACCATCCATCGCAAAAGCACATGGTGAACAACAATATCATGCTTCGGGTCTAGATCTGCAATCAGTTTCTGCTTGGAGGGGGTCCAGTGCATGCCCATATCATTGACCAAAGATCGATTGTATGGGCTCAGCAATTCCTTGGTCACTGGTCTATTGACACAAGGAAATACAAAATCTTTGACAGAATCATGAAGTTCCAATGGTATGTGCCCGTCAATTTCAAAGAACCGTCCTTGTGGCCCATTGTCCTCGACAGTGTGAATGTCGGGGATCTCACAAGGATTCTCAAACCATTTATAATTTCCACACGGAAAAGAGTAGTGAGACATTGACGAGGGGTAAAAAAAGTTCATGTCAAGGAAAACTGCATTAGACTTTACACCAGAGTCGTGTCCACTTGGATCCGTTGTTAAAACGCGATCTATATGAAATATACCCCCCCTCCCTCCCTCATCGATTTTTCTACAAAAAGGTGTTGATACACATCAGTGATCAACCCTATTTCCTCCCTACTAATTTTTAAAATAAAGTCCATCACCAAATGAGTTGTGAAAAAATAGTAGCCAATATATAATCCAAACTCTGAATAAATTTGATCTGTGTTTTTACAGACAATACCTAATAGACTTAAAACGTCACTGGCCAAGTACATTCTACAATAAGCCCACCCATTTTTACAATTACCCTTATCCCAAACCCTCTCGGCAAATTCATATTCCTCGGCAGTGCATTCACTATTGGTAAGTGAATTATAGAAACCTTCAATTGGAGGTAGTTTTCCCTCACTTAACCGTGCGCAAGAACAGTAATATTCCTATGCATATATGCCTTTACAGGTCTGTAGGTCATACATTGCACTGTCTGGAAAGCGCTGTTTAAGCAGAGGAAAATTTTCAAAATTGTCGCTTTTCTGCACTTGAATCAGCTGACTCAAAGCCTTGGGGAAGAAACTATATGAATCTAAAAACCGGATTTTATTCCAACAAGTATATCCATTATTCACTACCTGCCATTTCAAATCTAAAAGCACCGACTTTTCAGCTGATTTGGGAATAATATTCTAGGTAAAAATATTATTTACCCATGGATTCTTTACTCCTCTTCCGTCCCTGTGCATACGTGTCAAAGCCGGTAAAGTAAATTTCAAATCATAATTTGAATTGTGAATGAAACCCGGTATAAAAAACAGCTGGCATACATTCACTTTGCACGATTGATGTGTTACATCTCAAAAATTACTACCCCCCGATGAAATTTCCTGCCACAAGTGATTATGATCTCTGACTTTCCCCTTCCCCCCTCTTTCTCCCCTAGTCTCTTTCCCCTTAGTCCCCTCTTCAAATTACCCCTTACAAACCCAGCATATTTTTTTTTTTTAATCGCCAGACGATCCTCTGCGGACAACAACATTGGGTAATGAGTATTTCTCAAACGAGAAATAGCTCCATTTGCAGTAACAATTAATTTAGTCAATGCCTTGATCATGCACTCATTCTCATCCAACCTCTCGACTATTTCTAACAACTGCATTTTGTTAGAGTTGTATCTTTGTGCATGGGCATAGGAAATCGCAATAGCTTGATATTCTTTGATTCGATTCGGAAATCAGGTGTCGTTCACATCCACTAGCTTAGATTCACAATCCAAACTTATTTTATTGCTTTGCAGGAGCGTATTTTAAAAATTTATAAATCTTGAAATGGCCCTGTCACCCGAAACTATTTCAACTGATTAATAGCCATGCCGCCTGCAATGTTTCATATGATTCTGTAGCCATAAATAATTGCGAAATCTAGACAGGCATATTGGACAGTAGAAACAAACCCCCATTTTCTTACCCCCTCCCATAACTCTACTGATATCTGTAATAGGATTAAAAAAACATATTGCATTGGTTTCACTATGCGGTGTGTATAACAACCAAACCCAGTGCTTCACCAATTCAATTGACGGGCCCCTTACTGGGAACAACACCCCCTTTTTATTAGAACGTGCTCCATTCTCAAACTTAGTTTCATATTGGTTCACAGTAACGCCATTATTTAAATGAGCATTTGCCCTTTCGAAAATATCAATTGACCTTAGCGTTACTGGAAATTTTCCCTCTAAACATGAGAAATCTAAAGGGGGAAAATCAGATCCCTCCTTTTCATATACAGCCCAGTATTCTAAATTTTTATTTGTAGCGTCACACAATAGAGCTCGGAAAGCTGATATGAGGAAAGTGTACATGAAACATTTTTGACCTGTTTCGAAACAGATTCGTTGAACGCCCTTACATCCTTCTAAATCGGGATTATATTTTAAAACTGTAGACCTTTCCCCCGCCCCTCCTGCCCCCCCTCTTAAAATAAAATCTTTTTTAAATTTACAAATATTAACGCTTAAATTTTAAATAAATAAAACTACGGAACCAATCCCGTCCTCATTATAATTTTCGAGATGCTTAATAATGGGGTCTATCCACTGAATAAAAACTGTTTCATAATTTTCTACATGAGGATAGACAACTAGCATCTCGGTGTGTACATAATGATCATACACCTCGCTTTTGCCCTTGTTTAAATAAAATACTCTTAAAACAATTGAAGCCTTAACAGAGCCCCTACTCCCCCCACACCTGAATCTGGTTTTTTAACAGTGCACGAATTTTTTTCTACATATACATGAACAATATCTATAGGGTCAAATATAAAATTCCCCCCCATAAGTGAATTAAAGGGATCCCCAAAGGCTGCACTATAAACGACTATTGTATTTAATATCGAATTTGTTTGATAGAATTCTGGTTGTATTGTAAATTGTATATTGTTACCCTCCCCCTCTTGTATATTATACCCCCTCCACCCCCACTGTGTTCAATAGTAGGGCTATGTAAATCCATTGGAGTCATCTCATTTGTTTGAATAGGAACTATGTTCATTAAATCAGTGGGGGGAGGGTTCTCAGTAAGCTCATTGGCAAAATCATCTATAATTTGCAATATATTTGGACTTAGCAATGGTAGGTCACCCTCTGAACTAGCTACATTGCCTTGCTCAACTGTGCTATTATTTACATTGAAATAATTACTTAGAAAATTATCAATATCATAAGGTTTTTCAACAGAGTTAACGATACTATGCCATTCGTTATCGTTGATAGTTGATGTTTCATTGTTCTGAATTTCATGAAACTCCATTGCCCCTTCAATGAGTTCATGACTTGTTTCTTCTTCAACGGATGATGGGCGAGACAGAAAATATGGAACCAATCCAGTCTATAAAAGGAAATAGCTTATTTTCGAAGTGTCTAAATCACCCTATTTTTAAAATTGGATTATTATTTACAAATGTGCTCTAACAAAACGCTTAGTAGTAGTAGTAGTAGTAGTAGTAGCAGAAGCAGTATCACTATCTGTATGCAAATAGTACTATTTGGTTAATTCATTGTTCCCTACTGTAACTACTCTATATATCCTGAAAGTTCCAATTTCCAACTTAATAGCGATATAAGATATTTACAATCTAAAACATGACATAGTAGGTTTTGATTTTGTTCAAACAACCTCCAAAAATTTCATATTGATACTCTTTATCTGCTTTGGGAAAAAAACCGGGCTCTTTACTTGGTTTGAAATGGATAACCTATCCCTTTCAGGCCATGTCCTGTCATGATACACAACTCATTCTGATAGAAAGTTGTTTTTATGATATCTGTAGAGGTAAGGTGAACTATTTGTTAATGAAGCGGTTTCTACTTGAGAAACATTATCGCAATAGATTTTGCTACTTACTATTGGAAATCATGACCGGAATATAGTGCCTTTTTTGGCTTTGCTAACCTAATTCAAGAGAATTCAGCTGGCTGAATGCATGCACTTGACATGATTCTATAATTAAAAAGTTCAAAGGAGAACGTTATATTTCCTTTGGGAGAAAAATGTTTAGCGAGAAAAAAAAAGAAACTTACATTTAGGTCTACAGCTTGCATGTTGAGAGCTGTAGGGACCATATCATTCTCACCATGCATTGGTTGTGAAGGGCCCGGCAATGCTTGATAGGGGGTGACCTCACAATCTTGTGCATCAGTGACGTTATGAGCAGTCATCCACTCTATCTTTAATTTTCTGCCAGGCTGCATTGGATTATGGTTGGATGGGACTTGGGCAGGCAGCGTGGCAGCTCGATGGTGTGGATCTTTTGCTGGTGTGGATCTTGTCTGGAGGGCCTCGGCCAGCAGCCATACTGCACAACTGACGCCTTTACAGGGGTTTTATCATTAACCCTAGCTCTCTTTTCAGGAGGAGGCGGGCATTTGTCAGAATCGTCCTTAAAAAGAAGAAAAAATTTAGTATAAAATAATGATTCCCCTTTTACAGAAGAAAAATTAGTACCCCTCTTCTACAGAATTTATTGTAAGGCATAATTTGTCTAGAAAGCATCTGCAATTATCCAAAGAAGCCCCTCCCCTCCCTTTTCAGCAAAACAAAAAGTAAAATTTTCGAGAAACATACTGCGACAGTCAGTAGCTTCTATTTTTACCATTTAGAGAAAAAATTAAATACACTCCATGCAGGAAATAAATCCGAAAAGTATAGAAATCCTATTTTTACAATTTAGAGAAAAAATTAAATACACTCCATGCAGGAAATAAATCCGAAAAGTATAGAAATCCTATTTTTACCATTTAGAAAAAAAATTTAAAAACATGCTTAGAGATGCAATGCATATATTTGCACATTATTCCTCTATGGTCAAAAGGTTTAAACCATTTAAAAGGACTCGCGTTTCAATAAACCTTCTCATAGTAGGTATGTATCTTTTTCTTAACCACCCTCCCCCCATATAAACACTGAGTACTCAAAATGGAAAACCTTTTCCATATGAAACTATTTATAATAACTAACACCCGCACCCCTAGCAATTCAAAGGATTTACTGTAGAAAAAATATGTCTTTAGTTTGACCAAAAAATCATCTTTTTGTGAAACTAATATAATGCTTAAGCGAAAATTCACGAGAATTAGCATGCCGGGTGCATTTGCCGGGTGCCAATAATTACCCTTATTTAAATCATTACGGAAATGTTTAAGTCAGCTTAGCGGATTAACGTCATAGGGGGAATCGGCATATTAATATCTAAGAGTTGACGGATGTCAGTTGTCACTTTTTCTAGGATACAGAAAGGTGCATTGAAAATGCAGACGGGGGAAAAAGTCACCTTTTTTTCGAGAAAGAGAATAACTTCCAATTAAAGAATTAAAATCGTTAACAGTGGGGGGGGGTTTACTTGGTAAAAAGAGCGTATTTTTATAATTTCTAACGACTATCAACATCACATAGTGGAGCTTCTTTTTTTTTGGGGGGGGGGGGTATACCTGTATTTGAATATGTTGGAGAGGGACTATAAAAATCATTTTATTTGGAAAAACCTAAGAAAATATACTAAACAGAACTCACATTATTAATCTGTGCAGTTAAAACTTCCATGTCAACAATACTTGATGTTATCTCCATGATGTCTTGAGACTGTATGATAATTTAACCTAAACGCATGTCCATTATAAACAAAATTCCAAGGCCGAGTTGTGATGTAAGGGAAACCTTACGTAACTCCCTGATTGACTTAGAAAGAGACATATGATCCTGTCCCGTTAGTGGATCAATACACTTAGAAACATCCCCTGATTGGCCTAGAAAAAGACACGTGATCCTCTCCTGTTAGAAATGATAATCCAGCAATTTTTGTTGATTTTATGTTGACATCCGATAAACATTTAGCAATTGTTTTTGGACTTATGTCTACATCCAGCAATTGTTGTTAGACTTATATCTACATTCATGAAAACAACAAATAAATTGACCAACACTCACAATCATCAGGCAACCATCCAATAACCAGAACAGAAACAGCAATGTAACCATCAAAAAACAGAAACAACATCAAATAACCATCAAACAACAATATAACCATGAAAAAAACATCAAATCATCAACCATCAACAAACGTAACAGAAACGATAAAATAACCATATAACCATCAACATACAGAACAGAAACAACATCAAAACACCATCAAACAACAATATAACCATGAAAAAACATCAAATAGCCATCAAACAGAACAAAACCGTGAAAAAACACCGACAAACAAACCAAAAAACATGCATAAATTATGTTCGTCCTGGAGTCATTAGGTCCCTCCTACTAACAAATGAATGTGGGTTGACAGTTTAACATAAATATACTGAATTGATTTTGTTAACATTTATTTGTAGTATTAGTTGTATACTCATAGTGCCTTCTGGCTAGTTAAGAATCCGCCAAAGCTTACCCATAAAGATCCAACTTAATAATGTAAGCCGTTCTTGAGATGTTGCACTGTCCCCTTTTGACAATCTATTTCCACATATTCAAAGCCCATATTGATTTAGTCTAACATCCGCCTAGCTTGCATAGTAGCAATGGCTGTAGTGGCAAAATCTTCTGCAACACAAGATGAAAGATTCAACTTATTACCTTAAGCCGTCCTTGAATCATCGCTAATTTGTCATTTTGACAGCCTGTATGCAAGGCCGTACCCAGGATCTTTTTTTCGGAGGGGTTTTTACTATTACGAACTTCGGGGGGGGGGGGGGGGTACACAAAAAAACTCAAAAAACCCATAAAAAATTTGTTTGTATCCATTTTTGTTACAATTTATGAGTCAGACAAACATTTCGGGGGAGGGGGGGTTCAAAGTTCAAACCCACCTCTGGGTACGGCCTTGCCTGTATGGACATAGTGTGTTTCGATTTAGTTCAATACAGTATCAATATTCCCCAATTTTTTTGTCTTAATACGCTTAGCTTTAGTAACAGTAGTAGTGATACTAGTAGTAAAAGTAATAGCAGTAGTAGTAGTAGAATTAATAGTAGTGGCATGTGCTTTAGTAGCAGTAGAAGTAGTAGCATCAGTAACAGTAATAATAGTAAAATTAGTTGTAATAGCAGAAGTAGTAATGGAGGAAGCAACTATTGCCTTTTGGTTAATTCAACCTCCCCCACAACAAGCCCTGTAAGTTTCAAATTCTCACACCAAACTGCTCCTAAGATGTTGTAGTAGACCATTTTGACAACCTGCATAGAGACGTCGTGTCCTGATGCAGTTCACCTTCCCCCCTCAATATTCCCTGAAGTTTTCACCTTCATGGCCTTAGGCACAGTTGTTATAGTAGTCATAGCAGTAGTATTAGCATTAGCAGTTCTAGCAGTAGCATTAATATTGATAGCACAAAACTAGTAGCAGCAGCAGTATTAACAAATTGCCTTTTGATCAGTCGAAAATCCCTCTCCTCAAATCCTAGAAGTTTCAAGTTAATACAATTGGCCGTTGCAAAGACTTTACTGATTAGCCTTTTGATAACCTGTATATTCATGTACTTTCTGAATTTTTCATCTTAATGCTGATAGCCATACAAGAAGTTGCAATAGAAGTAATAGTAGTAGTAGTAGTAGTAGTAGTAGTAGTAGTAGTAATGGAGTAGTAGTAGTAGTAGTAGTAAATGTAACGGTGATAGTAGTATTAGTAGTAGCGTGCACATATTGCCTTTTGGTCAATTGATCTTCCCCTTTAAACACTCTTAGATAGATCCAACTTAATACTCAAATCTATTCTTGAGATACGCCATTTTGACAAACTACGTGCATATGGGGTCTTTTGGTTTAGTTCAAATATCCCTGAATATTCTCTCAAATTTTCACCTTCCTACATTTAGACTTAATAGTATTAGTGTCATTATAGTAGTGCTGGAAGTAGGAGAAGAAGTAGTAATAGTATTGTTGTATTAGGAGTAGTAGTAACAGTAGTAGCAGCATTATTTATAACAGTAATAGCATGTGCATGTTACGTTTTGGTCAGTTAAACACCCGCCTCATGATACCCAGGAAGTTTCATCTTGATACGGTAAGCCGTTCCAAAAATTTTGCTATGTGCCCTTTTGACACCCTTTTCATCTTAATACTCTTAGCCTTACAATTAGCTGAAATGAAGTAGTACTTTAGTAGGAGCAGCAGTAGTAGCAGTGACAGTAATAGTGGTAGTAGTAATAGTGCTAGCAGTTGCATGCCCATATTACCCTTTTTCAAATAATCTTCCCCTTTAAGCATTCTTTGAAAGTTCCAATTTAATACCCAAAGCCATTCTTGAGATACGCCCTTTTGAAAATCTTCATGGACATAATGTGCTTCGATTTTGTTCAAATTCACCCTCAATATTTTGTCAAATTTTCACCTTCATACGTATAGCCATAATAGTAATAGTATCACAGTAGTAGTGGTAGTAGTAGGAGCAGTAGTACCATTAATAGTGTTGTATTAGTAGTAGCAGTAGCAGTATTAATAACAGTAGTAGCAGTACTAGCAAGTACATATTGCCTTTTGGTCAGTTGAACATTCCCTCATGATACCCCAGAAGTTTCATCTTGATATAGTAAGCAGTTCAAAAAATATTGCTGATACGCCTGAATCAGGAATTTTTATGCATATAGTATATACTGATTTAGTTAAACTTTCCGCTCAACGTTTCCTTAGATGTTCATATCAACATCCTCATCCTTGGTAGTACTTGCCATAGAAGCAGTAGGTTTATTGGTAGTAGGGGTGGCGGTAGTAGTAGTAGTAGTAGTAGTAGTAGTAGTAGTAGTAGTAGTAGTAGTAGTAGTAGTAGTAGTAGTAGCTTGCAAATGATGCCTTTTTGGTCAATTGATCATTTCCCATATCATTTCCAGAAAGTTCGAAATTAATAAACTCAGTCATTCCTGAGTTACGTCCTTTTGACAACCCTTATGCACATAACGCGTTTTGATTTAGTTCAACACTCCCTTGACATTCTCTGAAAGATTTAACTAAATGCCCTGCTTATTTTTGAAAGTAAAGTTCAAACATGCCCACCTTTCTCCATAACATATACTATATGTAAACAATTGACGAATTGCCTAACTGAAAACCCTTGCCCTGAGGGCTGTGGGGGTTGTTATCCCCAAAGATATAACTGGATTGTAATGGAAGTAGATTTAGTGGTAGTAGTGGTGGTAGTAGTAATAGTAGTAGTAGTAGTAATAGTAGTAGTAGTAGTAGTAGTAGTAGTAGTAGTAGTAGTAGTAGAAGTAGTAGCATGCAAATAATGCCTTTTTGATCAATTGATTATTTCACTTATAATTTCCTGGAAGTTCTAAATTAATAAACTCAGTCATTCCTGAGTTACGCCCTTTTGACAACCCTTATGCACATTATTTATGCACTTTACGCTAAAGTTTTTTATTGTTTTAAAAAGTAGAATGGTGAAAAACGATCAAACTTTAGTGTAAAGAGCGAGGCGTTGACGAAGAGACAGCCCCTTTCATATACGGAATAATTTCTGTTCGATTTAGGTTTTAATGTTGCTCCTTACTTTCAGTTAAAAAAAACTTGTTTTCTATTTAATTTCTGACGTTTTTCAGCTAATACAGTTTCGATTTTGGCTCGCCGTACATGAAAAATTTAAACAAAATTTGTATATTAATTTGGCAGATTTTTTTCCGGATATGAAGGGTCATCCCCTCCTCAATATCTTGCTCTTTACGCTAAAGCTGTAAGCACTTTTAAAAAAGCTTCCCGTTCTAATTAAACGGCCCCTGTGTTTTAATTTTAGTAAACAGTCAAAATTTAGCGTAGAGTAAGGTATTGAGGAGGGGGCAACCCTTTATATATGGCATAATTTCTGTTCGTTTTTCAAATGATGCCGGTAAACCTGTCTCACCCTCTATGAAATATACCCCTCCCCCCCAGGGGAAATTCCTCTGAGTAAATTTCATCCAACGTAAAGTGCACCCCCGCCTTCGTAAAATTCCCTCCAGTTAGTTCCTTCGTCGCTGAGAATCCCTCCCCCTCTCTATAAAGTCACTTGTGGACGATTCACCCTGAAAAATTATCCTTAGAATTTTTTCATTGGAATGAAACTTTAATCTGTAATCGGCTTTTAGATCACTCAAGAAATACCCCCTTCTATGAAAATTATTTCCCAGAAAACAAAACGCGCGGAAAAAATTCCCTAGATAATTCCCCCGGAACATCTCCAACTAAAAATTTTGGTAAAGAGAATGTAAGAAAATAAAAAAGAATTTCGTATAGCGTAGTAATTCTGTCAAAAGCCCCATTGTAGCATTTCCCCAAGAATATTAACTCCCGAAAAATTTCACTCCCCAAGGAATATTCTCCCTATTAGATATTCGTCCCAAGCACAACCCCCCCCCCTTCCAAAAAAAATGGCTGTATCCTTCCCAATAACAAATACTATATGTAAACAATGGGCAAAAATTCCAACTTGGAGCCCTTCCCCCGGGGACTGTGAGGGTCATCTTACACATGCTGAACAAAATGACTATCTCAAAATTTTCATCCGTTGACTTTGGGAAAAAATGAGCGTAGGAGGGGGCATAGTTGCCCATCAATTTCTTGGTCACTTAAAAAGGGCACTAGAGATTTTGATTTCCGTCCGAATGAGCCCTCTCGCGCTATTCTAGGACCACTGGGTCTATACAATCCATCCTGAAAAAAAAAACAAAACAAATAAACACACAGCCCTGTTTCTTCTGGCATCTTCGTGATATTTCTTCTGGCAAAAAATACAAAATTCCACGTTTTTGCTTATATGAGCTTGACACTTCTACAGTAGGGTTATCAGATACGCTGAATCTGACGGTGTGATTTTCGTTAAGATTCAATGACTTTTAGGGGGTGTTTTCTCCCTTATTCAAAAATAAGACAAATATTCTCAGGCTCATAAATTTTGATGAAACTTAAAAATTTGAAATCAGCATAAAAATCCGATTCTTTTCATGTATTTTTTGGCATCCAAATTCCGTTCTTTAGAGTTTTGGTTACTATTGAGCCGGATCGCTCCTTACTTACAGTTCGTTTCCATGAACGGAAATGAAATAAAAGGAAAATGAAATAAAAATGAACCGAGCAACAAAAAACCGCGGTAAAAAAATATATATATAAGAAAAGGTGACCGCTATATCTCATAACAAGTGAAATATAATATGCATCACACCCTCCCCCCCCCCCTCGTTTATAGCTACCTCCAAATTACAAATGAACTAATTTAAAAAAATCATTCCTTGGCCTGGACATGAAAAAGAGAAGATAGTCACAATAAAAGTATATAAAAGTCATAAGAAAGAACAATAAAATCACACGAGTATAACCTTTCCTACAACAATTCTGTCATTAAAACTCAGGACTTGAGAGATATGATAATTCAGACACATTTCAGTTATTAATCTAAGCATTAAAGTTTGGTCAGCTCATTCACTCTTTTTTCCAGATTTTCCATACCACAATGTTCCTCTATCAAAATGGTATCTACAACGTATCTTCGTCTAGTAATTATCTCCATTGTAAGCAATTTGTTCCCTACCTAAATCAAGCCGATGCCACTGTAATTACTATATTTACTCATATTAACCTTCTTATAAAGGGTTTAGTTAAAATTATTCAGTATTTTTTAGTACCTCACTTTAGCAAAAATAATAACTCTAATCTCCAGTTTCTTATCTCTAACTCCTTAACTACCATATTCCAAAACTCATTTACTATAGTGCAATACCCAAATCCTTATCATTTTTCAATCTTTTTAACATCGTCTCTAACTCCTCCTTATTAAATAAATCTCCCTTCAAGTCAAAATCATCGACAATTTTTCATTATTTTCTGTAATATATCCTATAATTTATCACGGTTTAGCATATTCTATAAACGTTCTGCCCATTCCTCTTAACACTCTCTTAATCACTAATTGAGGTTGCATTCCTGCCTTTAACTGGGGGCTGGTAGTCCAGCTTGACTCCTTGTCTAGTAAAACGCACAATTAAGGCAGCTATGATAAAAAAAACAAAGAAAAAAAGGTAGGTATCGAGGAATTATTATCAAACAGTTCGTGGTAACGAACTGTAAGTAAGGAGTGACCGGCTCAATGGTAACCGAAACTCTAAAAGACAGAATTTTGATACCAATAGATACATCAGTAGTATCCATATATAAGATTGAAAATGCACATGAAAATATACATTGAAATTGCTATTGTTTTCAATTACACATGAAAATATACATTGGAATTGCGCAAGAAAAACCCATGGTCAAAAGTGTATACAATATGAACGGTACATTGGAATTACACAAGAACCCTACAAGAATTTGCTCAAAAGTGTAATAGATTTCAAGCGTACATTCACCTCTACAAAAATACATGAAAAAATACATTGAATTGCGCGAGAAACTCACGTGTGAATACTTTAAAAGTTGGCACACTATAATGGGTGCTATGAAACTAAGGTTGAGGTTTTTTAAACTTGACAACGTATAATGTAGTCAAGTATGTTTTGAGAGTTTGATCGTAATAATATAATTTAAAGCAGGTTTTTTTCTGTTTTTGTAACGATGCCACATTCTGTGTGATTTGCAAAAAAAAGGGGTAATTAGTGATTGGATAATTTTTTAACGTGAAATCTCTGAATAAAATATTTTTGGAGCATGTAATTGACGATGGAGAAAAAGGATTAAGGGGATTAGAAATTACGAGTGGGGATTCCCCAACTGTTCCTAAACATTGCAAAAAATATAGTAATATGATTTGTTAATTTGATCCTTTTAAGGTGAAGAAAAAAAGAAAAGGGTTTAGCATTTGCAAATACTTCAATGTCTTGTCAATTTAAAAACCAAAAATACTCAGAATCGAAAATAAATGGAATCTGCCTCAAGGGCAAGGCTCAGAGGCCCCTCCTTCCCCCATTTCTGAGGGCAGGGAGGAGGGGGTCAATTTGGGAGGGAAAACCGAAAATACTCAGAATCGAAAATTAATGGGATCTACCTCAAGGGCAAGGCTCAGAGGCCCCCTCCTTTTCTTAGTCTCTCATAGGTGTGTTTTGTCTGAAACCTACAATTTGGGGTGGGTAGTTTGCTATTTCTAGCTTTTATGAGCTAGGTTTCATAGCCTTTTGTAGGTGTATGTTGTCTGAAACCTATAGTTTGGGATGCTATTTGGGCTTTTGAGAGCTAGGTTTCTTAGTCTATCATAGGTGTCTGTTGTCTGAAACATACAATTTGGGGTGGGTAGTTTGCTATTTCCGGCTTTTATGAGCTAGGTTTCATAGCCTTTTGTGGGTGTGTGTTGTCTGAAACCTATCGTTTGGGATGCTATTTGGGCTTTTCAGAGCTAGTTTTCTTAGTCTTTTATAGGTGTGTGTGGCCTGAAACCTACAATTTGGGGTGGGTAGTTTGCTATTTCTGGCTTTTCAGAGCTAGGTTTCTTAGATTCTCATAGGTTTTTGTTGTCTAAAACCTACAATATGGGGTGGTTAGTTTGCTATTTCAGGATTTTATGCACTAGGTTTCGTAGCCTTTTATGTGTGTGTGTGTTGTCTGAAACCTACAATTTGGGGTGGCTATTTTGCAATTTCTAGCTTTTATGAGCTATGTTTTCATAGCCTTTTGTAGGTGTGTGTTGTCTGAAACCTATAGTTTGTGATGCTATTTGGTCTTTTCATATCTAGTTTTCTTAGTCTCTAATATGTGTGTGTTGTCTGAAACCTACAATTTGGGGTGGGTAGTTTGCTATTTCTAGCTTTTATGAGATAGGTTTCATAACCTTTTGTAGGTGTGTGTCGGCTGAAACCTATAGTTTGGGATACTATTTGGGCTTTTCAGAACTAGGTTTCTTAGTCTCTCATAGGTATGTGTTGTCTGAAACCTAAACTTTGGGGTGGATAGTTTGCTATGTTATGCTTTTATGCGCTAAGTGTCATAGCCTTTTGTAGTTGGGTGTTGTCTGAATCCTTAAGTTTTGGATGCTTTTTGGGCTTTTGAGAGCTAAGTTTCTTAGTCTCTCATAGGTGTGTGTTGTCTGCAACCTACAATTTGGGGTGGGTGGTTTGCTATTTCTGGCTTTTCAGAGCTAGGTTTCTTAGTCTCTCATAGGTGTGTGTTGTATAAAAGCTACAATTTGGGGTGGGTAGTTTGCTATTTCAAGCTTTTATGAGCTAGGTTTCATAGCCTTTTATATGTGTGTGTGTTGTCTGAAACCAAAATTTTGGGGGGGGTAGTTTGCTAGTTCTAGATTATAAGAGCTATGTTTCTTAGCCTTTTGTAGGTGTGTTTTGTCTGAAACCTATAGTTTGTGTAACTATTGGGGATTTTGAGAGCTAGGTTTCTTAGTTTCTCATTGGTGTATTTTGTCTGAAACCTACCATTTGGGGTGGGTAGTTTGCTATTTCTAGCTTTTATGAGCTAGGTTTCATAGCCTTTTGTAGGTGTGTGTTGTCTGAAACCTATAGTTTGGGATGCTATTTGGGAATACATGAATACATAATGAATACATTCATGAATAAATTAATGAATTTCATGAATATATAATGGTTAGATCAAAGCAAGCTACACGCAAGTTAAAAAAACAGTACTACAAAAAAAACAGAGATAGTATCTTGAAAAGAAAAAAGCAAAGGTATTCAACCGACCAGGCGTATCGAGAAGTAATAATTGATAGTGAAAAACAGCGTTATTATAATGATGTAGTTTATAGACATGTGAAAATTAAGACAGCCAAACAAAAGTATTATAGGAAAGAACGACCTCTTGCCTATACTAAATTTTATACGCCACTTAATCCGGTTTGCAGCGGTAGCTAGCAGCCTAGTAAGAGACGATCACGTCCAATGTTAAGAAATATAAAAACCCATAGTTCCTAAAAAAGGAGTCAGATCAAAACAAAAAGTACACCCTTAGAACCGCTTTGTCCGAAACCCCTTTATAGGAAACTTTTTGTCGCTTGGCTTGAACAGCAAGGGAAACATATTGGCATGAAAATCAAGAAAAGTAGCAGCTATTACAACATTCTGCCTAAACGGCATATTTTTTTCTTTTTTCTTTTTTTCTTTTTTCTTTCTTGTTTTCCACAGATAGCTTGGCACTGGAACATCGTAGAGAGTTGTTCAATGGCTCATTTTAAAGGAAATTAATTGGGTTAAATGTTAACAAAGGCTTTCTTTATTATAGCTAATAAAACTATGACGACATTCATTATTTATCTAGTAGGGTTTCAGAAAAGGTGGTTCTAATGATGCACTTTTGTTTTGATCTGACTCTATGTTAAGGAGTTCTGGGTTTTTGTATTTCTTAGCATTGGACTGATCGTCTCTTACTAGGTTGCTAGCTACTGCTGCAACCCAGATTCGCATATATATAGCTATGAGAGGCAGCCTGGCCGAGTGGTCCAAGGTGGTGGTGTCAGCCACCAGTCTCGTCGGAGGCTTGGGTTCAAATGTTACCGCTTGTATACGATTATGTTTATGTACAAAAATCAAATATCTTTGAAAAGACTGCAGCATGAAAAGACATCAAAGATGCAGTTTTTGATGGAAAAATTTATTCTCTTTTATTATAGTAAGGAATGATAAGAAGCCTATGTTATAGTAAATCCTCTATAAGGTTCTCAGACAAGATGGTTCTAATTGTGTACTCTGTTTTTTGATCTGACAATTTGATCTGAAAATACTCCGATATCTACACGAATGGTCCCATCTCTCATTCAGTGAATCAGTGATTCGTTTTCTTTGTTGGTTCAGTTTGTTATAGTTTGTGTGTTTTTTTTTAAGTGCTCCGGCTTGTTGTATTATTTGATGGGTTTTTCAATAAACAAATAAATAAAATAAATAATATTTTTATTAGTAAACGACACAGCATTTGCACGGGATTCTGACTAATGGACAATTCTTCTGGGATTGGTTTGTTTTGATGGGCGTCTTTGGGCTGAAAAACCTCTTCCTAGCTAATTTATCTATTACGGGTTGCCTCCCCGTAGTAACATAATATTTGTAGGCATGAATATATAATGAGTCGGAGGTAATAGGCTTGAAATTGTCTGTGCAGGATTTCGACTCTTGTTGATAGAAGAGCATCGCCAAGCGCTGAAAACCATGTTGTGACCAAAATGGGCCCAGGATTGCACAAAGCCTCCATTCATGGAGGTCCCAGGGACTTCTTGCTGTCCGGTTCTAAGCTGGCTTAAGCACTTCAGTGTAGACTTGAGAAGATATGTGATCCCCATCCTGCACTTGTATCTGGGGTCATTGCTTTTCCTGAGGTAAAAAAAATTTCAATGATTTAAAGAACATGAAAAATTGAAACTTGGAATGTTAAAACATTAAAAAATGAATAACGTATCGACATTTTGACTGACGAATTCAGACGATTCGAACTGGATCTATTAGGAGTTTCAGAAACTCATATCCAAGGGGTAGGAAGCATGGAATTAGGTGATATAGAATTTGTTTACTCAGGCAGGAAGGATGGGTTACATAGACAGGGGGTAGGGCTCATGATGAATAAGGAAGCTGGTAAGTCTTGTTTAGGCTGGGAAGGTATTAATAATAGAATACTAATTGCTCATTTTATGACTAGAAAGTTCAGGGTATCAGTTATAGTAGTATACGCCCCTGTAGAACCGACTGATGGAGATACTAGTGACTCAGATGAATTCTACTTACAGTTACAGGAGCAAATAGACAAGGTCCCAGGTAGAAATATGATGTTATTGCTGGGAGATTTTAACGCCCAGGTTGGTAGAAATAAGGATAGATGGTATCCCAATTTAGGTAAATTTGGTGTAGGAAAAGAAAACAGTAATGGATACAGACTTTTGCAATTTTGTAGGTATAACAATCTAGTTATAACCAATACGGTGTTTGGTCATAAAATGGCTCATAAGCTAACATGATATTCACGTGATGATAAGACAGCAAACCTTATTGATTATGTTATAGTAAACCGAAGACTGGCTGGATCAATACAAGATACTAGGGTATATAGGAGTGCTGTTATTTATGTTAAAAGTAAAGATCACCATCTAGTAGTGTCAAGGGTTAATTTAAAGCTGAAATATCAGAAGGGTAATTACCTCCCGGGAAGTTATGATGTTAGTAGACTCCAGGATGAGAATTTGAGAGAAACTTTCCAGGAACAGTTGAATACTAAACTTGAGAGTTTAAAATTTGATAATGTGGAAGATGGTTGGAATAATTTTAGTAAAATAATTTGTGAAGTTGCTGAAGGTGTATTAGGGAAGAAAGCTAGCACTGAAGCTAAGAATATTAGTGAAAAAGCTTTAAGTTTAATAGAAAGGAGAAAGGACTTCTACAAGAATTATCTGAGTGATAGATCACATGAAAACAAAAGAAATGTAAAGAAAGTGGAGAAAGCAATGAAATATGAACTAAGGAGGTGTGAAGTGGAGGCCATGGATAAAACTGCCGAGGATTTAGAAGATGCAGCTAGACGGCATAATAGTAAAATATTGTACTGGCACGTTAACAAATTGAGAGGTAGTAGTCAATCCGGACTTGTCCCAGTTAAAGATAGGAATGGGGTGGCAATTAGCAATAAGGCAAAAGCTAAAGCGAGATGGGCCGAACATTTTGAGAATTTGCTTAACCGAGATAGAGTTGCAGGAAAAAATATAGAGGAAAATGAAAAAGTTTGTGATACCTTGGATGTGAAGGAAGATTTGTTTTGTGAGGTGGAATTAGAAACAGTACTAAAAGGATTAAAGAATAATGAGGCTCCAGGTGCTGATAGGGTAGTAAATGAGTTTCTTAAATATGGTGGCTCTGAGGTTAGAAATAAGTTATTGGAGATTATGAATATGATTTTTGAAAAAGGGGAAGTACCTAACGATTTTAGGAAAACCTTAATTAAGCCACTTTATAAGAAAGGTGGTAAAAGTGAGTGTGGTAATTATCGAGGTATTAGTCTGGTCTCTGTAGGTAGCAAATTGCTTAGTAATATGATACTTTTTAGACGGAGAGATTCTGTAGACATAGTTTTTAGAGAAGAACAGTGCAGTTTTAGAAAAGGAAGAGGATGTGTTGACCAAATTTTCACTCTTAGGTTAATAATTGAGAATTGCCTTAGTTGTCCAACAACTTTGGTCCTCAGTTTTATAAATTATGAGCAAGCATTCAATTCTGTTGATAGAAGAGCTTTAGCAAAGGTTTTATCCTTGTATGGTATACCAGACAAATACATTAAAGTGATTAGTGCTATGTACGAGAATAACACTGCTGCGGTTAAGGTAGGAAATGAGGTTAGCAGCTGGTTTTGTATTAAATCAAGAGTTAAGCAGGGTTGTGTTCTATCCCCCTTTATATGGATTATTTTGATGGACTTTGTTTTAAGGAGCACAGGAAAGGCAATGGGAGACCACGGAATCAAATGGGGAGGAAAAAGTCTCCTGGACTTAGATTATGCTGATGATTTAAGCATCCTAGATGAAAGTGTGAGCAAAATGAATAAAGTTTTAGAGGTTTTGCGAGTTCAGGGTGCTAGTATTGGTTTGAAAATTAATGTTAGGAAGACCAAGTCACTAAGGCTAGGAATAAGTGAAGATGAAAAGGTGACGTTGGGTAATGAAAAGATTGATCAGGTGGGCAGTTTTACTTACCTTCGTAGTATTATTAGTAAAGATGGTGGGAGAAGATGTTAAAAAATAGAATAACCAAGGCTCAGGGTGTTTTTTCACAGTTAAAAAAAGTATGGAAGAATAGGAAGATAAGTCTGCAAACCAAGATTAGAATCATAGAAGGTACAGTGATGACAGTGGTCAAATATGGCTCTGAAGCATGGATGCTCAGAAAAGCGGATGAACATTTGCTAGATGTTTTCCAGCGAAATTACTTAAGGATTGTTCTGGGTACCCAGTTGACTGACCGTATTTCAAACAATAGGATATACGAAAAATGTGGTTCAATACCGCTTTCTAGGTCTATAATGAAAGAAAGGTTGAGGTGGTTAGGGCATGTTGTTCGGATGAAGGATGACAGATTGCCGAAGATTGTTCTTTTCGGCCAACCATCTAGGGCTAAACGGAAAGCAGGTCGTCCCCGTCTGGGGTGGGAGGACGTCATAAAGAAAGATTTAAAGGAAATGGGAACTTCGTGGGCGGGTGTAAAAAGGGAGGCTTTGAATAGATTGGGGTGGAGGAGGAGCGTGCGTAGCTGTGTTGGCCTCAGGCGGCTTGGTGCTGCGATGAGTTGTTAGTAGTAGTAGTAGTTAGGGGCTATTCTTTTTTATTATGGGAACTGATCGTCTCTTACTACGTTACTATAGCTGTAACGCTGATGCTTAATTTTCGTTGTTATATGCAGTTATTTTTCCTTACTATTATGTAAACTATTATTTAAATAGCAAAAATACTTATGGTGTCGGAGCAATATATTTAATGTTTTAATTAGAGCAAGAAAAATACAAAAGAATTTAAAATTAGCTTGGTTTTTCTTTCACTTTTTGTTACATAAAGGACCAATATAGTTCATCATAAATGGTATTTGTCAATTAGGTTTTCTCTTATATAATTATCCATTATTATATATCCATTATTGTGTTTTGGGGGTTTTAACAAAAAATTTATTTGTTAACGGGAACTAGAATAATTCCTGAAAATTTTGAATTTAATTTACATGAATCCGGGTTGCAGCGGTAGCTAGCAACCTAGTGAGAGACGATCACGTCCAATGTTAAGAAGTATAAAAACCCCGAACTCCTAAAAAAGAGTCAGATCAAAACAAAAAGTACACCATTAGAACCGCCTTGTCCGAAATACCTGTATAGGAAACTTTGTGTCCCTTGGCTTGAACAACAAGGGAAATATTTTGCCTTGAAAATCAAGAAAAGTGGCAGCAACTACAGCATTCTGCCTAAACGGTATCTTTTTTTTCTTTTTTTTCTTTTCCACAGATCACTTGGCACTGGAACATCGTAGAGAGTTGTTCAATGACTCATTTTAAAGGAAATTAATAGGGTTAAAAACCTTTTGTAATTTAAACAAATTATTTTTAAAACAGAATAAATGTTTCCACTAAAAACTGCATTTTGATGTCTTTTCATACTGCCGTCTTTTCAAAGATTACTGTATAGAACAATCTCTCACCCATAGTAACTGATATCTGGTGGTTCTAGGGGTAACTGCAAGCTATCCATTTTGCAGTGGCATCCGGGTTGCAGCAGCAGCTGTAACCCAGAGTCTCTCTGCTTAAACAACAAAGAAAATATGTCGGCTTCTTATGAAACAAATCCGGGTTGCAGCGGTAGCTAGCAGCCTAGTAAGAGACGATCAGGTCCAATGTAAAGAAATATAAAAACCCATAGCTCCTAAAAAATGAGTCTGATGAAAACCAAAAGTACACTATTAGAACCGCCTTGTCCGAAACCCCTGTATAGAAAACTTTCTGTCCCTTGCCTTGAACAGCAAGGGAAATATATTGGCTTGAAAATCAAGAAAAGTGGCAGCTACTACAACATTCTGTCTAAACGGCATATTTTTTTTTCGGGTTGCAGTGGTAGCTAGCAACCTAGTAAGAGACGATCACTTCCAATTTTAAGAAGTATAAAAACCCGGAACTCCTGAGAAAAGGTCGGATCAAAACAAAAAGTACACCGTTAGAACCACCTTATCCGAAAGCCCTGTAAAGTAAACTTTCTGTTATTTGGCTTGAACAGCAAGTGAAATATATTGGATTGAAAATCAATAAAAGTGGCGGTTACTCCAACATTCTGCCTAAACGGCATATTTTTTTCTTTCTTTCTCTTCCACAGATAGCTTGGCACTGGAACATCGTAGAGAGTTGTTCAATGGCTCATTTTAAAGAATATTTCTAGATCTAGGGCCATTTGTACTTAATTATGTAAATTAATTATTTCTTACAAAAAACTTAATTTTGTATATACAATATTGATCAATGACGTCATATTCGTTGGATGTAGTTACTACATAATAAAGGCTCGATCATCGAATTTAAGCTGAAACTTTTGGATATTACTATGAAGTTTTGCGAAAGCATCTCTAGCCGACTTTTCAACAAAATTCATTCTTTCAGAGATAATTTTAATCTTTAATTTTGAATATTTTACGTAATCCCGGTAAAACATTCGTAAAATTTTTCTCAATTTACAAAGATCAGCCTGCATTGTTGCCATCTTTTTGGTCAAAAAGATATATTTCGTCATAAAGGGTATTTGCTGATTAGTTTTTTTACATAATTATCCATCAAGGAGGCACACTTTTGCCTCTTTAAAGAGGCGACCCACCACAATGTTAAGCAATTTCCGGTCCTAGCGGTCGCAGAGAGACGGCGGGGATCGCATTTTGTAGCCTAAGCTCAAACTAAGAAACATTCAAAATTTCATCCCCCTTCGACTTTATCTTCATGGGGGAAAGTGGGCCGGAGTTTTCAACCCTCCCACCACAGCCCCTCTTTAACGTTGTCCGATCGTGCTGAAATTTAGAGGATAAGTTTTTCTAGAGCTTGGGAGCTAATCCTAAAAATTTCAGCACAATTCGATCACTCCTTCCCTGTTTTCCAAATGACAAAATATAGCTACTAAATGTTCATCAATTTTTTTTTGTTAGCCACGCCTACAGGCCACAGTTGGCAACAGATCCGGGTGAATGAGGACTCATTCGAAGCGGAATTCGACCTGTTAGGGTCTTTTGATATTTTCAGACCAAAAAAATTATCCCCCGAATTTACATTTACGAAAAACCTCGTTTTCCTATAAGAGCCCATGTTAATTTTCGAAATTCCTAAAAGCATAGTGTTTCATTATTAAATTAGATCAAAATAGTCCTCTTAACCTGACAAGACCGACTGCAAGCTTCCGAAAGTTCTAGCTCTTTCCCAGAAGTTTTTTTTGTTGAAAAACGAAAATCTTACTTTCTATTTGCTTGCGTCGAAAATAGATTGCAGAGACTATAAATAATTTAACAAGAGTCTTTGATGGTACAGTGCTCACTATTGCTGTCTGTCATAAGGAAGACCCGGGTTCGATTCCCCGTCAGAGTAAATTTTTTATATATTGAATTTAAAGTAGTATCTCTTAAATTTAAAGTTTAAAAAAGAAACTCAGTTTCTTTTTTAATTCCAATATATTAAATCCTTCGGCTCAACAGGTGTCTCCAGAAGAATATCGAAGTCGGCCTTTAGCTTACAGGTAAGTCTCCACTGCTTTGATAACATGCCGTATACCCACAGGCTCGAAGAAAAGCTGAAAAAAGAAAATCTTACTGTGCATTTGATTTGAGTATTCAGGAATTAAAAGCCTCAACACAAGAATCTTCAAAAGTGGGGGGTTTGGGGGACGGCAGCCCCCTAACTTTAACTCCGGACACGATCAGCTAACAATTAGTCAAGCAATAATAAGTAATAAACTGTATAAAAACGTGCATAAATTATTTAAAAAAAACTACGTTTTCTAAAGGGTTAAAGAGGCTGAGTCACAAGTTCAAACCTTAAAACGTACAGGGATTAGGAGGTACAGTTGGGGGCCTTCCGTCCCCCAAAACTTCGCTTTTGCAGCCTTTAAATAAAAAAAAACAAGTTTTTTAAACTGAATGTAAGGAGCGACATTAAAACTTAAAACGAACAGAAATTATTCCGTATTTGAAAGGGGCACTCCCTTCCTCAACGCCTCGCTCTTTATGCTATTTTTTTTATTGTTTAACAAAAATAGAGTTGTGAGAAAGTCAAAATTTAGCGTAAAGAGCGAGACGTTGAGGAGGGGAGAGCCCCTTTCATATACGGAATAATTTCTGTTCGTTAAAGTTTTAATGTCTTTCCTTACTTTCAGTTTAAAAAACTTTTTTTATTTAAAGGGCTTCCAAAGGGGGGGGGGGATTGGGGGGTGGCTGCCCCCCAACTGTACCTCCTAATCCCTGTACGTTTTAAGGTTCAAACTTGTGACTCAGCCTCTTTAACTCTTTAGAAAACGTAGTTTTTTTTCAAATAATTATTATGTAAAACGCAGTAATTTTTGAGGGGTTTTAACCAGAAAAATTATTTGTTAACTGAAACTAAAATAATTCCTGAAAATTTTAAATATAATATTTTTATTTATTTTCAAACTGCAAACATATTTATGATGTCCGAGCAATAATTTTAATTTTTTTATTCAAACCAGAAAAATATCTGAAAATTTTAAAATTAGTTTGGTTTTTCTTTCGCTTAAAGTGACTCGTTACACCATTTTATCAGGTGTAAATCATAATATTTCCCATACCAGGAATCGAACTCGAGTCAACTGGTTGAGAGTCAGCTATCCCAACCACTAGACCATGTAGGATATATTAAAATATCTGATTAATGAAATTTATGTTAAATAACAAATTATGGACTTAGTTAGCTGCCTGATTCTTTGAGGATCATCTCTTAATATTCCAAAGAAGAAAAAGCCGTAGGCTTTTTCCTGTTTGTTATTACCTGTTTTTAATTAACGAAAATTTTGAGATATCCATTTTGTTCAGCGTAGTTGATTTCCAGATAGATAATATGTTTTTGAGGAGGACACTCACCAACAACCCTCTGGGCAAGGGTTTTAAGTTATGTCCTAGGGTATTTAAAGTTTTTTTTATAGAAGGCGTTGTCATAGAAGGTTAAAAAGGGGCTCATTTGATTGGTAATTCAAAGGGCTAGTGCCTGAACTATTTCGCAATTGAAAGCTTTTCTTCAGATTTTGTTAGGCGACGCTTTTTTTATATTGTTTATGTAATACTTATTATAGTATTTTTTTTTATTCTTTTATTATATAGCATAAATAATAGGAAATATTCACAATTTAAAATTTAATTTGTTATCTATGTGTTGTAAATTTTTGATCAAAAAAAATATTTTATCAAGATGATGAAGAAAGAGTAAGTACAGGACTTCCAAAGAAAGAATCAATAAATTAATGTGCTAATTAAGGGGTTGACTACTCTTAGTTGAAATTCATAAGTTCTTGTGTTTCAGTTTTTTTTTTTGGAAAATTAAACGGGACTCAACAGAATATAATATTTTAAGATTAAGGCTAGTATATAAAATCGTAAAAAAACAAATATGTTAATTTCGGAATTACGAGTAAAGTTGTCCGGTTTAAGTTTCAAAATCTTAGTCGTGGAAATTACAGAACAAACACTACTAAAATAATAATTCGGGGCGGAAGAGGGGGGAGGGGAGAGTATACAATATGTAGACTAGAAGAAGTCTGGGTACTTATGCATTATCTGGTACACGACGCTATATACTGAATAGGAAAATGCTAAAGGAAACCAGTCAAATGGGTATTTGCAATAGATAAATGGATTGTAAATCGTGGTTTCTCATTGCGTTTACAAAATATAAGCTGTTATTTTTTGGGGATTAGGGGGGGGGGAGGGAAAGTTTCCTAGGTTAGGTTACGTATTTAATATATGCTATGCTTTACCGACCCCCCCCCCCATAATGTGCAAATATATAGCCCAAATTGGTTTCTAAACTATTATATTTTAATCCTATTTTATTTCATTAGCATTAAACAAACTTGACTTCTTTCGTGTGTACCATATAATGCATAAGTACCTACAGAAGTTATACTCAATGGGCGAGAGTGGCAATTTAAATTAAAAGACATAGGTTTGTAAATGTTTCAATAATATGGAAACAGGAAATTTAAGTATTGATTCAATAGAAAACATCCTTCTAAAAAATGAACCAGTTGCTAACAAGGGTAATAAGATTTTGCAAGACTAACCAGGGATGAGATTAAATACAAGACCAAGGAGAGTTGTATGAGTAATAGCAAACAAAAGGATTATTTTGCAATAGATTAGTTAACTTAATTTCCATTTTATGTAATAATTATCCAGTTGCTTTCATCAAAGTAACTCTATTAGTAACAGTAACCCAAGTGGTCTGTTGCGATAATTGTAGTTTAATATTGGTGGGGTTTTTTTCTTATGTGTTTTTAGTTTATTTTAGTTTTTTTCAATCTTTGTTTCTTCTACGCTGAAAACACCTCGTTTTTATACAGGCAAAATATCCGCGTTTTTTTTGGTCTTTTCGTTACTGGCCGAAGTCTCTTACCTTCATTGAAGTTTCTCTCTTTGTTTCTTTTGTAGAAGAAAGATCAAGAATGCGGGTTTTTGATTATTTTTTTCCAAAGGGTTTCCAAGAAAAACTTTCTACGGATAGAGGATTTATGGTACGATTTGAAAAATTATCAGAAATTAAATAAAAAACTTTTTTCTTCCAATGAAGGTAAGCTAGGATGAATTTTCCAGGCGGGTTTGTTCGATGCCTAGCTCTTTACGCTAAATTGTGATTTTTTGTATCTATTCTTTAGGAACGACTCCTGAAAACAAGACCCATTTAATTTGAAGAAGAAGCTTAGAGGACAGTGCCCCTCGTATACACAATCATTTTTTTGTTGTTGCATGTCTTAATGTTGCTCCTTAATTCCAATTGAAAAATTATGTTTCCTTATTTTAGTATTAATAAAGACGATGGGTGCAGTGAAAAAGTTAAAACTAGAATAGCGAGAGCCCAGGTTTTTTTGTAGTTAAAAAAAAGTTTGTAAGAATAGTAAGATACGTCTGCGAACCAAGATTAGAATATTGGAAGCAACAGTAACGACAGTAGTTAAGTATGATTCCGAAGCTTGGGTAATCTCAAATATGGAGGAAGATTTACTAGATATTTTTCAGAGATTTTGTTTTCGAATTGTGCTGGGTACCTGACTGATTAACCGTATCTCAAACGGTAAGCATTATGAAAAATATTAGTCAAATCTACTTTCTAGGGCTTGTCAGTCAACAATCCTAGATTTTACAGATGGCAAACGCAACTATTGGCTGTCACATGGGAGAAGCGAAAACTATTGGGAGGCTAAAAGGAAATTTTTATTTTCCAAAAATGTACTCAAAAGTAAAAGCTTTCATACAAAGCTTCCAAGAGTGTGCCAAACAAAAGTCGCCACCAAAGACCCCTAGGGTGAAATTAGGTCTCTACCCCACCTCTTCAGGGGTAGGAGAATTAATGTCAATAGACATTTGGGGAAAACGAGGAAGTTTACCAGATTCCAGAAAAGGAAACAGGTGTGTACTAACAGTAGTTGACCATTTTAACTCGTACTTATACGCTTTTCCAATTAAACAAGAAAAGACAAAAACCATTGCGAAAGTTTTAGTCAACCGCCTCTTTTTGGAACATGGAATTTTTCCTAGAGTTTTACTTAGCGAAAATGGGCCATGTTTTAGAGCCAAATTATTAGACGAAACTACGGAATATCTGGGGGTAAAATGATTGTTTACCTCGTCTTACAAGGCCTCTGCTAATGGAAAAGTTGAACACAAACATAGGGAATTAGCTTACATGCTGGGGATACATGCAAGACAGGAAAATGAAAATTGGGATGTACATTTACATTCGTAGTCTTTGCAGTAAATACGGCTTTTTCACGTTCTCTAACAGAAACGCCATTTTTTTACAACATCTAAGAGATCCCAGAATTTGTTTAGATGAAATACAAAATGATAAAATATATTACAACCTAGACCAATATAAGCAAGAAATTGTGACGCGAATGAAAAAAGCTATGGAACAAGTTAAAGACAATCTAGAAGATGCGAAAACAGAACAAAAAAAATGTGACAGAACAAGCAAAATTAAGACAAATTACTGTTTAGGAGATTTGGTCTATGTATACAAAACCGAATTGGAAGGGACAAAAAAGTTAAAAACGAAATGGGATGGACCCTACAGGATTGAAAAAATTCTACCAAATAACTTAACTTATGTTCTAAGACATCAGAATAATGAAAAGGAAGAAGTAGTACACCATAATAGAATGCAAAAAAGATTTTTTTCAAAACCTTTGAAATAAGAGCCTATTCCTTCAGGCGCAGAAATAAAGAAAACAATTTGACCAGTTTATATCGGAAGACCATATGAATTTTATGACCTTTTTAACGACCGCAATGGTTGGGAGGAGCGGAAGGAGTATTTAGACTAGTCTTGGCTACAAACCCTCCCCAACAAACAAGAGAAAAAGGGAGAGATTCCATGCTCATCGGATACTAGCGGTGAAAGCGATGGAGAAGAGCCTAAAACAAAAACTGATGGCTTGAAACATGAAAAACCAAAGGTTAAATCCAAAGAAGAAGAAAAATTGGAAGGAACCAATGAATTATCTGATTTTTATATATTAGACTCACCTACAGTCTTGACACAAAAATGGCTTTTGGACCAAACGCCATCTACCAGACGCGAGCTAACAGAAAGTGACACCGATAATTCTTAAACAGAAACAGATATAACTAAACCTGGGCCATCGTTAAGAAAACCCTCCTTAAGAGAGAAATTATGCAGAAAAGTAAAGAAACCAAAAAGACAGCAACAAGTTCCTTCTTCAGCAGCACAAGTAACTAAATCACTTATGAAAATGGCCAAACGTCATAAGAAACAAATATTAAAGATATTTGTCGAGGCAACAAAACCACGCTCGAGTTCAGAATATTGTGAACCACACTATAGATACCATGGAAAAACTTGCAAATATTATAAAGAAGAGAAACATAAATTTGGATTCCAAAACTCGGACCAGGAAACGGAGAAAGGGAGGACAAGCGTAGCTCCCAGCAGGTTAATATTTGAAAAAAATAATGATAACGGGGAAAAAAATAAAAATAAAACGAGTAAAGAGCCTCTAAAGAAATATCTATATTTTTCTTCCTTTAATCGGTATGTAAATAACGTCAAAGTTTCCTTTATAATATATCTCCCCAGTAAAAATTATTACCGTCACGTAGAAAAGAAACTAAAAAAAAAGAAAAAAAATAGCTTAAAGACTCGTAAGTTCCCAGAAAAGAAATAAGCCCAGATCTAAAGTGGCATCATAGCTTCCTGCGAAAAAAAATTTGTCTCCAGGACGAAATAAAACTTGGCGAATGGTGTACTGACAAGACTTGTCAAAAAGAATTACGTTTCATCAAAGAAATTAAGTAAGACCTCGTAACTTTTAAATAGGTGTAGCGAAGCTAATTAAGTTATACATATTTAGAATCAGCATTAAAAGGCAATTCTTTTGAGAGGTATATTGAAAATTGTTTTGGGGGGAAATTAAAACAAAAATTGTTTCAAAAGAAATTAAAAAAAAATAATATTAATAAGAAATACTGCAAGAGTTCACATTAAGTGCACTACATGTATAAGCTAGCTGTAGTCTTATTATAAATAATAGAAGATAACAAATGAGTACATACTAAATAAGGACAGTATATATAAATAATAAGCCGTAGATAAAATGAGTCACAATTTAAAAAGTATAACACAATAAAAAACGATGTTTTTCTCAGGTGTAAATATTTTCAAGTATTAAATGAATTCACGACACACCATTAACAGAAATAATCAGGGCGAGGAAATTGCATGTGAAAGACACCAAATGACAGGACCATTAGCATTAAAAAAAAACTGCTAAACTTCTTGTCATTGGGGGGGGGGGTCCACCAAGCTAACCAAATGGATATCAGAAATAAAGGTCAAATTTTGAGGGAGGTTTGGGCTGAATTTTTGGGTAATGTCCTACGTCCTAGAAAAAAATTAATAGGACGTAGTGACATTGCCGGGGCACTAAACCCATAAGTCTTTAGAACAGGGTAATAGTCAAAATATCATGAAAGGGACAAATTGCACTCAAATAATATATAAAACTAAGGCAAAAATTAAACTAAGGGTAAATACAAGACGCGAATAATATAAGAGATTATAGGGAAACCGCAGTGGGTACTGATAACCCCTATCGCAAAACTAAATTTAGCACGAACTAGGCATTATTTTTTGTGAAGTACCATAGACAATGTGTTTGCGATGAAAACCACACAATTTTGCGGAAATCAGGATATCGTAAAAATTACATTTTTATGAAGGAATGAGAACTAGCAAATGCGGGACAAAACTTAATTAAAAGTGTTCTAAAAATCAGTTGAAAAATACAGTACTTTTCTAACATAAACACTTTCGGACGGAGAAATTTAAATAATTTCAAAAAAAAATACAGGTTGCAACAATAGGTACTCCTCCACTTCTTGGAAATAAGGAGAAACTGAATTTGACCATAGAAGGGCAATCATCATAAAAACTTGTAAAAATTATGGAATAAAACGTGAAACATATAAATATAGGCTTAAAAAAGACCTATAATACTGAAAGAGCTGAAAAAGACTGGAAAAAAAACCTTAGGCTTCATTGAAATAAATAATCAAAAAAAAGAGAAGGGTTCAAGTTGAAAATATAGCAAGACGAAATTAAAGGAAAAGAAATTAAACGGGGGCAGTTAAACTATGTTATACGCCAATATTGAACTGACCGAACAAGACTAGAATGAAAATTGTTCTAAATAAGTACAAAATAAGTAGCATTAATACTAAGGAGCCACCGTTACAGTGGTTAACTCGGGCCGAGATTAATAGAAATATTGGATAAATGCTCCAAGTAGACAGAAAAAATTTTGCTCTCTTATGTGGGAGTCGTTTTCGGAAAAAAGACTAACATGGCATGAACAATTAAAAGAAGGCACATAATATCCTTAAGGACTTAAGCTGAAGTTGAAACCTAAGACAAGACCACTAAGAGTTGGGAAGTTAAAGTGAAAACAATCATTGCCACTTGTATGTCTAAAAATAAATTACTGTGTGCCATGAAGGCAAGGTATTTTCTGCAGAAGGGCCACTTTGTTTGACAAAAGGAGAGCCCAAGAT